>NC_056758.1:25128186-25429779 GCF_018687715.1 Carya illinoinensis
CCAAATCTAAATGGGGAATTTTCATCGAAGTCGGCTTGGGATTGTGTCTATGTTCGTGCTCCCAAATCTGAATGGGCTTCTTGGATTTGGCATTCTGCGCTTCCTAAGAAGTATTCGGTTACCATTTGGAAGGCTTTTTAATTTTAGCCTTACCGTTGATAGTCGAATTAGTTCTCTAGGCATTCCTTTGGCTTCAAAGTGTGAATGTTGTACTCAGGGGTTTGTGGAAGACCAAGATCATGTCCTAGCAAACGGGATGGTTGCATTAGATATTTGGAGACGTGTATCTCTACAGCTGGGGATGCCGTATGACCCTAGTAGATCATGAAAAGCAACTATTATAATTATGGTTTCGGCGAACTTCTCATTCAACTCAAAAAGGTACTTTGCTTGCTCTTGTTTCTATTATTGTGACTTGGTCTCTTTGGGTTTGGAGATATAAAGCACGTATGGAAGGTAGAAGGAGTTATGTGGGCTCTCTGTGCGATTCGATTAAGGCTGCTATTGTTTGGGTGGGACTTCGCTTGCATGCTACTAAAAAGATGAATGATGGAGATGAAAAAGTGTTGAATCTTTTTTCTATCCCTATTAAACCTGTTAAGAGACAGAGATCTTGTCTTGTGAAATGGATGAAACCGGTCTTAGGCTGGTTTATATTAAATGTGGATGAGAGTTTTTTGGAAAATCTAGGTCGTATGGGTGCAGGTGGTTTAATTAGAGATGATAAGGGGGATCTTTTTTTGGCTTTTGCCAAAGAATTGGGGCATGGATCCAATAATGAAGCTGAGCTCATTTCACTTTTTTATGGTCTTCAATATTGTAAGGATTTGGCAATTCGAAGAGTGAAGGATGAATTAGATTCTTTGTTAGTCTTTCATTGGATAGAAAAAGAGAGATATGATATATGGTATCTTGAAGATTATTGGGAAAAGATATAAAATATTATTGCTACCTTGGAAGTTAAGGTATGACATATTTATAGAGAAGGCAATGCAAGAGCAGATTTCTTGGCCCGGTGGGCTTCAGATCAGAAAAATGGTACGTGGAATACTTATAATGAAGTGCCGCATTTGCTCAAAGGGATTCTTAAAGTTGATAAAATTGGTCTTCATGCTATTCGCCTATAGGCGGTCAATAAGGTGCTTATGGACAAAATAAGAGCGTCAGATGTTTTTATTTAGGTTGGTTGGTTTTTTTTAGGCTTATTAGTTGCTGGTTGTTTTATTTGTTTATTGGATTGATTTTGACACTTGGTTTTTGGTTAGTTTATAGCGTTCTATCTTGTAAACCCCCAACTGTAATGATGTTACAACGGTATTCCTCCGCCACAAGTGAGGGTTAATTAATAAAATTGGAACGGGGCCACTATGTGTGTGGCTACTGGCTCTTCATAGAAAAAAAAAATTCAACAAATTCCATTATCAGATCACTCTCAGCGGCATGACAAAATAGTGTGGGCTCCAAATCATAATGGGAAATTCTCTGTTAAATTTGCATACCAATAGGTGATCAATGGCCAAGCACAAACTCAGGAGAGTCCGATAGGAGCTCTTTTCAAGCCTCTATGGAGTCTAAAAATACATGAACAACACAAGCTGCTTTTATGGATAATACTTTGGAACATTCTCCCTACTAAAGGAAGAGTGAAAGAAGTTATCCCCTCTCTACCATTTGATGAATGTCCGTTGTGCAATCAAACAAAACTCGAGCATCTCTTCATGCAGTGTCCTATCATTCGGATACTTTGGAATCAAGGCCCTTGACTATTACATATTGAAAATCTCTTGATTCTTTCTATATTGGATTGGATAAAAATGATAATATATCCAAAAAGGGAATTGAAACTGCAAGAGCTAGGTAAACACCACTTCCAACTTTATGCGGTCATTATTATGGACTATATCTAGCGTTTGAAAAATGATATTGTCCACAACAATTCTTCTTTTGATCTGGAAAAGGCCAAAGCTCATCTTCAGCAAGTTTATCATAACTACAAAGATGCTTGGGAAAGGAAACAAAGGACCAATTCGAAACATTGGGAATCTTCACCTCCTTTATTTCTAAGTTTCTCTTTTGAAGAGGCAGTTAGAAATTCCTTTTCTGTTACCTCGACAATATGCAGAAACCATAATGGAGACATCCTTGAAATTAGAACAGAACAAATCCCATCCTCAAACCCTCTGGTAGCTGAAGCTTTGGCAGCGTTATTAGCTACCAAAATGGCTTCAGCAATTCAACAAAGCAAAGCTATTATTGAAGGAGATGCCCAACTGGTACTCTTAGCCATTAGAGATCCGGAACTCTCTTCCCAATAGAGAATCTCCCCCATTATTGAAGATATACAAATGCTTTTCCGGTTTAATCATGAATGGATTCTAGAAAAAATTCATCGATTACATAATCAATGTGCGCACTCTGTTGTGTAGTGGGCAACTACCAATCTTGTTTTCGATAGCATACCCTTTGAATTTTTTTACTCTTCTTTTATGTTTAATCCTCTTTGAACTATTGTACTCTCTCTTATTATTAATGAATTTTCTTGATTAGAAAAAAAAAAAACTATTAACGTGGTAGGCGTTTTTTCTATTTTCTATTAAAAATTAAAAAAAGAGGTTTGTTACATACAGATACTTTTGTATACTTCTCACGCACACAACTGATGTGATTGGTCAAAACAGTTATTTTATATTAAAAAAAGTGACACAACCAATCATATTAGTGTAGTGCACAAAGAGTACACAAAAGTGACTGTATATAGAATTTTTGTTAAAAAATACAAACATAAAAAAGGTAAAGGGAATTAGAGTTTCAGTCTTTCTCTTTTTGTATTTTTAGATGCCATTTTGATTTGAATATATTTTTTGTACTTTTTTTAATTAACCACGTGGTACAACATAGTGGTGGCACGTCAAGAAATTTATCAGAGCAATAATCTTAAAAAAACCTATATTTTGAATCTCTAGCTCCGTCTCCCCCCTCCATTCAGTCCCTTCTCTCTCGCACAACCTCACATCAAAATAGTATAGTTTAATGATTTGAGATAAAAGACATACTGAACAAGTAATCTATTAAACAATCTTTAGTTGTGTGGAGTAGATTGAATTAAAATTTGGATATAGTTGTTAACTTGGCTATAAGTTGTGAGCACTACATTTACAGTAGGAAGTTTGATCACTCTTTGTGGTTTTTTCTTATGAGCTTTACTACACATAAGCCTATGCACTACACACCATATTTTAATATTTTTTTTTTTTGGGGGTTTATTCTTTTTAAATTAATTGAATTCTTCTACTCATTATCCATATACCAAATATTTGATAAAAAAAAACATGGTGTGTGGGCTTACATTTATAATTTTTCTTTTCTCACGTATCTTATGATATAGCAAAGGATGAAAGATTTTGTTCGAAATTGAATTAAAAGAGACCATGCTTCTAACCTTTGTAGTACTTCAACCTAAACTTAAAGTGAATTAGTATTTTTTTTTTCCAAAATTTTCAGGATTTCTCAATGGATTAAAGGATTTTTCAGAATCAACATATTGTGTTACTTGTGTTGGGTTTGTGGAGCCCAATTCATTCTTGTGACAGCTCGAGTTGATGACCTGACCTGACACAGATTCATTACAATTTTTTAGTAGAGTTTCAATAAGGCTTATAGAAAGTTTGCTCGACATTAACATGACAAATCACTCGAGTTAAGTTTAAGCAGAGACTTTACTCAACACTTGCTCGACATGTCGCTTGAACGAACATTAGACAGAGAGTTCGCGAATAATACGATAATTTTAAAATTAGGGTTTCTGTCATATAACCCTATCAATATGATTATTTTGAATAGTATGGCCATTCTGAGCACTGCAATTTTGCCCCACAGTGTACTTTGACATTCTAAAGAGAATAAAATCCTCTGCAACTCTATGGGCGTAGGCATGTTGCCGGACTACATAAATATGTGCCATGTGATTGCTTTCTTGTTTCATTTACTTCTTTGTCATGATTTTTAACAACAACTTGGCTTCTCTCCATGTAAGCTAGATGTTCGATACCCAACCATAGAGTAAATGGAACCTGAAAAATTGCAAGGAAAAAGGTCATGGTTTATAATCGAAAAACCTACCAAAAATCCACAATTCAAGACACCCTATAAACCCATGAACCAAACAACTAGAAAATCAAGCATCTCAAACAACCCAATAAAATGTACATTCTAAAGATTTTGAATAGATTTCTTATATGAAATCTGGAGACACCTAGAACTAATGCTCCGTAACATATAGCAGGCCTAGACCAAATTGCATTTGCTTTGCAACATGTCTAAATCCTCCTAGAAAATGGAGTTGTGGTAAGAGCCATTGATTCATGATTTAAAAAACAAAACCTATTTTGTCCATAACACATGTTCACAGAAATCCAAGAAAGCCATCCGAATCCAAGTGGTGTCAACATATACCAAAATCCAAGCAACCCCACAACACCCATGAACCTAACAAGTGAGAATCAAGACATGAAGCCCAAAAATAAATCCATATGTACATCCTAAAATCCCATCTCAACATTAGACAAGGAACAAAAAAAGAGTTACCTTTTGTGCGATGTAACTTGTAGGTCGTCAGAACTTCTCCATCTGTCCTTGTCATAGTGCTATTAGGCAGAAGGGGAAAGTACAATGCTCGGTTTGAGACCTTGTCGAATAGGTTAAGGGGACTTTCAAACCCTTAAAAGTTAAGTTGCTTCCTAAGTTGGTTGAACGATGGATGATGTAAGACTTCTAGTGATAATGTTTAATCCGTCTAATTTGACAATAGCACATGGCCTAGCTAAGATTAAGGAGAAGAATGTGAACTTGTCCACAAAACACCTTAAACCACCCAACTCCGATTCTACTAAACCTAGACTACTGAAAAATTCAACTCCTAAGAAACCCAACTTACCTCTCCAAAGAATCAACCAAACACCAATGAAAGAAATTAGAGAAAATGGTTTATGTTACTATTGTGATGCTAAATGGAACCTTGGATATAAGTGCCAAAACCCAAAGTTATATCTATTAGAAGAAGTCTTACTTGAAAATAAGGTTGAACATGAGCACAAGACAGTTCCACCCAAGAAGGAAGGAGAGGGAAAATTGGTTCAATTGGTGAGTCCTCAACTAGTTCTAAACTTGGTGGCAGAGGCATATTTCTTCGTTGCTATTTTAGTTTCATCTTTCAAAATCACTATTATTAATTATTAGAGAATTTAGCAGAAAGTAATGATGAAAAAATCTACTCTTCTTCTTCTTCTTCTTTGGTAGGCATTTATTTTTGGGTGTTGGGATTTTGTTAATTGATTTAATAGATATATGTGGAGATTTTGTTAATTTATATATTTTTTGGGATTTTGCTAATGGATTTTATTAACTTAAACTAATTAGGTATTGCGAACTTGTTAATTGATTTAATAAGTATAAGTGTTGGACAGGTGAAGGGGGGCATGCTCAGCGTGAGGCTGGGCCTCCACCAAATCTTGTGCCACTGACCTAGGTTGGGGCTAGTGTTACTCCCTGCAGCGGGAGTACTAGCGGATCCGATGGGTGAAACTATAGGGGATGCGCGTTCTTGGGTCTATTAGATTGTGTTGGATATTACTGCACACGTTGACCAATAGATTAAATCTCTTCGGGCATTAGTAGAGGATACTATGTTCTCAATTGGCCATCGTTTATATATTCTGAATGAAAAAGTCAACATGTTGTTAGAGGACTTTTATATGAATTTAAACAACAAGTACACGTAGCTTTGAGATCCATTTTTACTTATGTGTTTATCATTTCATGTCTTTTTTATTATCTTTATGTAAAGAATAATATCGGTTAATATATTTTGTGTTTATGTATTTCAGATCTCAATAACCTTTAAATTTATAATTTCTTGTTTAATATGATATTATATCTTTTGGTATGGATATTTAAATTTACAAATTCAAATTCCAATATATAAACGTTCAAACCTTGTGCACATACGTTCAAAATTCAATAATTAGTGCATAACATTTGCACTATAAGACATTACGTCCAAACTAACATTTGTATGTATATAATAACATTTGAATGTAATTCATCCAGCCAATATAAATTTAATTTTAAAACAATACATTTGCATGTAATTCATTTAATGTTCGATTAAACTATATATGTTCGCACGTATAATGGTTTACATTTGAATGTATTGATATTAAAAATGATAGCATATTGTTAACGTGCGAACATATAACACTAAATGTTCTAACGTTGGTTGATTTAGCTACCAACCGAAACATCACTAAAGGTTATTCTCAAATCTATTGTAGTGAAACATGTAAAACTAATCTTATAACATTTATTGAGTCTTTCATTGTATGTAGAGATAAACTTCTGGCCGGTTGGTCTATTTGCCCCCAAATGACAGCACTCCAATGGGTGAGTGACATGTAGGCCTCTCATTTCAGCTCCAATATAACTGCACCACATGCTATAATTCATAGGAACAAAAAACCACCCTCTCCAGTGACCCTTTCCCTCTTTCGAAACCCAAAACTAGGTGAAGCCCCCTCCCAAAACACAAAACACACACATCCTTTCAAAACCATCACACCCGTGACCCTCCAAGCTCCCAGACCCATGCTCGGCACGCATTCTCCCCACAATACCACATGTTCGTCTCTAGATCATCCATCAATTGATACGTCTTCGTCAAGAACGGCACCGTTATAGACCTTTGCATCATTTCTCTCTGATTTGTCCCCCCTCACCGTGTGTTAATGACCACCCTAACTAACTAATGTTCCTTATTTTTAATCTAACAAAAAGAAAGAAGTAAAGAAAATATGGAAAGAAAAATATCAGATCAAATGAAAATAGAAACGATCGATCCATAATTCTTTTAAGCATTTGAAGAGTAAGAGAGCGGTCAAAATACCATAACTTCCTGTGAAAGACTAGAGATAGTACTCGTCTTCCAAGTTCTAGGAAGCTACACTTTTTTATAAAAGAAATGGGGAAGAGACGAAATAACGGAGAAGGAAGACGTATGTGGGTTCTGGAACTCTTGAGAAACAACAATAAACATAAACTCATTGAGGATTATTATAAACTCACTGGGAAATCAAAAGTAAAGAAAATGGAAATGGAGAAGACGATGGTGATGGTTGTTTCGAAACCAACGGAACTTGGTGGTTGTATGAAGGTGTGGTGACGGAACTTAGTGTGGCAACACCGTTGTCCGGTAGTGGTGGTGACGCTCGGTGTCGTGTGGTGATTTGGAGTTTTGCACAATCTTTTCAATTTGTTTTTTTCTTTTTCTTTCAATTAGGGGTGTAAATGGGTCTGGTCTGATCTAGTATAGGGGGTGATGGATCGAAAATTTTCAGTCTATCATTTTCCCCATAATGGATCAGACTGAACATCCATAGGGATTGGACCAAACCGGTAGCTATCGGTCTGGTCCAATCTAGTCGGTTTGGTATCATCCAGTCCTTTTTTTTTCATCAAATAAATTAATAAAAAAACTTATTTAAATTCCTAAATTAAATTTAAGTGAATTATTAATATAGATTATATAACTAACTCATTAAAAAAATATTTTATATGGTCAATGATAATAAATTAGATTAAAATTACATCATTAAATTATATAATTAATATATAAAGATAATATATTAATTATAAAAAATATTTTAATATATATATAGAAGTTCGGTCCGATCCAAAATGTATAGACCCCGAGATTGGACCAAATGGTTTTGGTCCACAATTTATGGGACCAAAATTGACTGATCTAGAGTTTGGTCCGGTCCGATTGGGTTAGTTTGATCGGTTTTTCCAATCCGGACTGACTGGCTTGCACCCCTACTTTCAATTATGTGGATTTTATCACTTATTCCGAGTCTCATGAACTTATCTTATGAAATGCTGACGTGGCGAGTGTTTACTAGAGGCTGTTAAAGTCTTAGGAACTGAACATTCATTCCAAAGAGGAATTATTAATTCTATCAAAGAAGTTGAGACCTAATTCATGAGTTTATCCTTTCCTCACTCTAAATTCTCAATTTTGAATAGAAACTTGTAGAGATCTAAATAATTTTTCCTTTGGAAAAGTAACTATCTAAATTAGAAAAAAAAAAAATATACACCAATAAAATTCTATTGGGTGAATATAAGTGTAAAATAGGAATAGCAAAATATGCAACATATGTTCAGTTATTTGTCCCAATGAATAATAATAATCAATTCTATTTAGTTTGCCATATATCAATGCAACATTATAATAAATGAATAAGGTAAAAAGTTAAAACCAAGGCTTTATTTTCTTATCAATGATGCCTTGTCCATAGGTTGAAATAAGCATGTCAACAAGAAGGTGAAATTGTATCAATACAAATAGAATAATGGGAACACTAGCCAAACCAATGATAGGAACGACGATCCTGTGTTGTCCATGAAACATAAGTAAAAGAGCGGTAGAAAAGGCAATCATCATGGTTACAATAGAGAAGAAGAGAGTGAAAAGGCCTATAATCATCTTTCTTGGCAAGGATATAAGAAAGTCTTCTTCATAACGTGATGTGAGGATTCCCAAAAACATCAATACTGAAATCGTGGAAGAAAATAGCGATAGTGAATCAACTATTATGAAGAGTTTAAATAGGTTTTCATGCGCGAGCATTGGGAAGCCTGTATTTTGGTTGTTACCTCCAGGAATAGTAAATGCTGCTGCAAACATGATGGTAATAATGAGAGCACCCACCACAGTACAAGAAGTTGCTGTGTCCTTCATCCATCGCTCTCCCTCTTTCCTCAATTCTTGGTGTTTATTCGTAAACAACTGTCTGGGATTCAAACCATGTGTATTTAAATGTTCCTTACAAAATGGAGGGCAAATGCTTTCCACCTCCTGCATTTATCCAACTAAATCTTAGAAGGCATAGCAACTAAAATATCGCACGAGATATCCATCAATACTTTAGTACACACTAAGACTCTCATCAACTTTTTTTCTAAGAGTAATGTACATCTATAAAATATATTACCCTTTAGAATCTTAAAGTTTGTAGAATGATTCTATAGTAGAGTCCTTAAAACGTAAACTAGTACTAATTCAAATGATAAAGATTTTTACACCCCACATTTCCAAAATTTCATACGGCCAATGAATTGAAACAAAAAAAATAAAGAAAATAAACAGTTTTAAAACATATCAAATGTTAAAATATAAAATAAATAATAAAATTTATATTTTTCATTGGCATAAAATTTAGGGACAAATAGTGATTTAATATAGTACCAGAATAGAGGCCCTGATTTTGAAGTCTGGCTCTACACTCTATTATATTTAATTAAATATTCTATTGTTGGGTCACTTATTAAGAAGGAGTTTAAAGACATAAAATAAATAATAAAATCTACATCTAATTTCCATCAGTTTAAGATTTTGAAATAAGTGGTAATTTCATAAGAAAATACTACCATGCAATTTCCTAAGAATGTAAGTAGGTAATAACTTCATATTTAAGAAACTTCAAGATACCACAAAGGGGTTCAAGGAGACTGGTTGCCTAAAATCTTAAGTTTTTGAATACCTACTTTCGTTGCACTACTTCTCCTTTCTCACTTTGGAAACCTCAGAATTTGTAACAAATGTAGTAAGATGCAAGTAATTAGAGAGGTATACTCGAGAGAGCTGACCTTAAACCATTGCATTTCTTTTTGCATTTGCAAAGCTGCACCTGTTATGTGTTGAATCGGAGTCTCTCTTGATAGCTTTCCCGCCATGTGTAATATGGTATTCTTGGACACATCTACCAAATTCAGTGCAGCATCCCTCTTTTTTAAGCTGTATAATAGGCTAAAGATCCTTGGTTGGCGATATTCGACAGCGGAGTGGAATATGCTCCTTCTTTTACCATAAGCAAACTCTAACAATTCTGAATTTGCTTTGCCCATACAATAAACAAACTCAAAGTTCCCTGCACTGACAGCACGGAACATTGCTGTCGTAGAACTCCTCCTGAATAAATCAGGATCTGGTACTCTTGTAGTACTAGTTGCAATCACTTTACACATTTGATGTAGAAGTTGTTGGAATTGGGCATGTACCATCTTCATTTCATATAAACGCTTGAATCCTTTGGGCAATTACGAAACAATAAATGAAAAGGAAAGGGACAAAATAAAAAAATATGTCAATTGGATGGATGCAATATTATACCCAACAGGTTCAAGAGTTGGCGCAATCGAGCTCTCACTGCAAAGGAAAAACAAAATTTTCTCATAAAAAACATCAATTAGAAAATTATTACTAAAATGGGTCAAAAATTAATTTAATTTGTTTATTATTCAACTGTTCTATTGGGAAGTTTGTGATATTACCATTACTAGCTAGAACCTCTTGCTCTCTTAGTAGTTACATAAATTCTCTGTAAAATCAGCTAAATTTAGAAATTAGTTAACATTATCATCTATAATATTATGGCATGTTCTTTCTCAAAATAAGAAGCTCGCTATCAGTTTGCAATCATTAATGTGACAATTAATTAAGTGTAATTGTCTTGTACATGGATTAAATGTTTGGTTCAATTTTGTTATTGATCGGTGCTCATAAATCTAAAAACTTGGGCTCTATGATGTTGAAATATTAAATAAACTATCAAGCAGTAATTCACATCTTTCCACAAGTTCAAGTTTTTTGACCAAATGATGACTTGACATTATATAATAAAGAGTGGTGGGGGCACCCTTATAAGTGGCCACACTACCCGTCACCCTTGAATTGCTAGGCAGTAACGACTAGCATTACTCCAAGCGTTACGCCTGCATGTATACTGAATTGGCTGTACATGTTTTGGCCACTTCTTGCCCATTGATGGCTGGGGGTAATGCCCAACCAAGGATTACACAGTTGGGACTATATATATAGCCCCTTACTTTTGCTACAAGCTCACTCTGAAAAATACATGGACAGAAACATTTCTTTCTCAAAATTAGTTCTCTGTGAAAGGCATATGGGTTGGGGGCATTTGAGTGCTGCTCTAGCTTTTCTACGTACGTAGTACACCCAGTCACTGTGTATGGAGACAAACTCGAGTTGATCAGATCTTGTAAAATAGACAAACTTATGGAACAACTACTCCTATTGAAACTGACACATGATTGTATTCAAATAGGCCAGGATATAAAGTTCAAGTCTCTATTTTTTCCTCCTTTGTGAGCTATGTCGTATTTGATGTAAAATGAAAAATAGGTTTACCAATATATACGGTTTTCTTTGTTGAAAATATTACTATTCCGACAGAAAAACGAGGCCTCCCAAACTTTGATTAACATTGTCACTAGTCAAAAACTTCAGCGGAAAGAAATTAAGTGTAGGCATTAACGCGTACGTACCTGATCTGATAGTTTCTTCTTCATGACCATTTTGAATGTTCAAACAGACTTGTTCGGGAGCACTAGCACATGAAATGTGTATACCTTACACCACCAAAATAAAAAAGGAAAATAAAAGGCCAAGTAATTATAATATGGCGGTACTTTAAATATATACTTGATAGAGCATTAATGTTCTGGTGAGTGAAACAAGAAAATTAATAAATAAATCTTCGACACATGCGGCTGGATGTGTTCTGTACATACATGCGGCTGGATATATATTATATACTACAAGTACTCTAATGTACAATCTTTAAGTACAAATAAAGTTTTGAGTTTTTGTGAGTTTCTTTATATTATTTATTTGTATATACAAGTAGCTAGTGGAGTAGTTGACTAAAATTTAAATTTTAAATATGCTAATTAGTAATTTTGATAACGTTGTACTTTTACATTAATTGGTTGTAAAATGAATTGGAAATTAGTTGTATGAATATATTAATTCATTTAGAGCAAAGATCATGAATTTTCGATCATTTTATAATCCAACTTTGTTTTATTAAATATTGGTCGGTAGTTATGTCAGATTTGAAAATCAAATATCCTACTATTAATAATGTTGATGATGATGTTGCACTGATTGGTTGAAAATAAGTGATTAAAAAAAAAATCTAAGAGGAAATTAAGGATTACTACTGGTACTAACAATGATTGTAGATCCAACGTTTCCAAAACACGAGCCGATTTCCACTTTCGAATACGTCAGTCAGACCAGCCAATGCGATCAAAGGAGAAGCAAAATCATTTGGGTCCATGGCAAGAGCCAAACTAGGACACTTCTTCATTAAATCCAAAGCCATATCTTGCATGATCATCATGTGTTGTTGTACCACGGTTAATTATGAACAATAAAAGCCAAGGGAGTTAATTATATTACCTGCATTAATGAATACTTAAAAGAGAACAAGTACATGACTAGCAGCTTGTTACCTGTGTCTCTGTTATTGATAGCGCGAGTAAGAAGTAGACAACCCTGGCGGCCTTGTTCTTCCAGCAGAAGTCTGTCCGGAGTGCGAGAAAAGAGATCGCGAGCCAATTTTTTATGCCCAAATCGCATGGCCACAACAACTGGAAGGTCTACCCCATTATTTCTAATGCTCACTAACTCCTCGTTATTTCTAATCAGGCAATCTACGATTCGTTCATTCCCACTAATAATTGCGTCATGTAGAACTGTAAAGCCCGCATCAGTTTGAATTGTTAATGGCAACTTTCGTTTCGAAATCATATCCACCAACGTCTGCACTATTGATGCTATGTCGTCTAATTTCGACAGTTCAGATCTAACGGCAGCGTGAAGAACCGTCCTACCGTTTAAAAATATTGTTGCTGTCAATGCATCTGGGTGTCGCTCGAGGAAATCTATTGCAGTTTTCCAATCATCACTTCGAACAGCCTCGACTAATTCCGCATAATCACGATCGTTTGGCCACCTCCCTGCCAGTGTTTTAATCTCCTTCTCATATAAATATATATATATATATATATATGTATATATATTAATAGAATTATGAAGAACGTGTGAATTAATTAATTAGGACCAACAACTACAAGATGCATGCATGCGTGAGTACGTACTGCCACTTTAAGATATCTCCCAAAACCAACTATATATGAAACTTGCGAAATAAAAAACTAATGACATGTAGGAAGTAGAGTTTCATCTGTACTAAATATACAAGAGTACTCTTTTACTAATCTTATATATCATAATAACAGCACGCCTAAATAATATTATTATTACTTGATCTTAATTTTTCAAGAAGAAAAGAACTTCAATTGTCAAGTTTGAATGGCAAAAGAAACCACAACCTCTAGATTACAAGAACTTCAAACTATCACGTATTGAGAAATTATCGGTTTTCCCTGGAATTATATGCCTACATTTTTTTTTTTTTGTCTTTCAAAAGATGTTTGTGCATATTGGGAGAGAGAAAAACCTGAGTCTTTTGAAGAGTTTCCTTCCTCAAATGTTTGAGTAGCTCCAGTCCTGTTTGGTATGTCTTGTTCCATATCTGAGTAATTGTTTAAAGTGTTTCCTTCCTCAAATATCTGATTAGCTCCACTCCGGTTTGGCAAAGCTTGTCCACAATCTGAGCTCTGTAAAGTGTTTCCTTCCTCAAATTTTTGAGTAGCTCCAGTCCTGTTTGGTATGTCTTGTTCCCTATCTGAGTAATTTCGAGGAAAGCAAAGTAATTTTATTTCTTTAAAAAAATAACATCCCAAAAATCTTAAAACTTATTTATTTGAAATATTATTATAAAAAGGGCAGTACTAAAACAACCGAGAGAGGCTCCCGACACTTTCTATCAAGAATGTTATTTTACTTTATTTTTTTTCTTTTTTTAATATGTATTTTTTTTAACTCTTTAAATATTAAAAAAAATACAATATCATTAAAAAATATTTACTTAACTACTAATTAAAATAATAATAAAATAAAACGGATATCCGTGGAAATGCTTGTAAAAATTAAAAACAAGGGATGATTAGCCAACCACCGGTCGATATCTTTCCAATGATTTTTCTAAGGTGCAATCGATTTGACAATTATCAATAAATAAATTTTTTTAATTAAGTATTTTAGTTTGTTGAATTTTCTATAATGAAAATTATTAAAGGTGGTTAACCACGTAATAAAATATGTACGTGGTTAACCACCTTTAATAAAATATATTTTAAAATACTAGCCGGAGGGGAGGGCAATTTCCCCCTATACATGTTATAAGAAATTATTTAATTACAAAGATAAAAAATGTAAAATCAAGAATGTAAAGTCATGAGCCATCATGACTGTTTTACGTTTGAAATCCATGCTGAATTTAAAGATGCTTTTTCTAGAGTAAAATCAAGAATGTAAAGAATCTTAGCAACTTTAGCTCTTAAAAATTATTCCCAGATAATTGAAGGCAACAGGACTCAACTTGACACCATTAAAGATAGTGACACGGGTTAATTAGCAAGGGAAAGGATAATACATCTATTGTGGAGAGTAAAGTGATAATATTTTCCAAAGTAATTCCCACGAATAGATAAGTCACTACGGTGGCTAAAGCAGCCCATGCATGCAGTGAGTGGTCTGGTTTTAAGTCATATGTCGCAGTGATTCAGTACTGCGGGAGAAGTGAATTGAAATATATAGTCGCTGAAGATGTCCATTCCCTTGATGAAGAGAAACTAAAAAACATCTGTCGAGAAAACTAGAAGACCAATCCCACTTTTATGAAAAGCACCTGGTAGGGGTAAGATGTACTCATCAGATGAATGGATCAGTAAGGGAGTCCAAGTGCCAGTACCCATGGAGGGAGACATGATGAGAGGCTCACGTGTCTCATGTGTAATTAAGGCGGCTTGGACTTTTTATTTTTATTTTTTGTTTTTAGGATATTTATTTATTTATTTTTGAGCAAATAGGATATTTATAAATAAATTAAAGATACAATATCTAAATTTGATGGTGTGAGAATCTCTTACAATCTTTCCAAAGCTAATACATATTATAACACAAAAGAGGAAAAAAAAAAACGGATAATTAGAACAAAACAAATGGCTCTCGTCCAATTCTCATAAGGAAAGACTGTTTGGTAACGATTTTAACATAGTCTGATAAACAGACTATAAAACTGCAGCTGGAGGCGGCATTACAGAGGGTTGTATTACAACGTATTGGTCTGGACTAGTTGAAAGAAATTATCACATCAACTTTCACTCAATCCTGAATTAGAGAAAACTGGAGCATAATGTAGCAACCCAACATTGTGACGAATTGCCGGCGAGGGCCAACATTGGCAGTGGCGGCGCATGCAGGTCACGCGTCACGACTGGAGAGATAAAAATAGCCGGATCTGGAAGATCCGAATGCGCTAATCCCGAACCTGCCGCGCGTGGCAACAAAAAAAATTCCCGAAACATGGCGGTGCGTATATCTCACTCGCGTCAAATAACGCGCCGCACAAAAGAGCGGATTTCTTTCACTACTATGACGATCGGCACCTGGGGAAGATGGTTGAGGGGCGCGTGTCGAACTTTGCTCACCGGAAGGCAGTAAATCGGTAAGTGATGGTACTATCGGAAAAACACAAAAAACTAACCGGAAATGGACATAAATAAACGGAAAGGACACTATCGTGACCCGCAAGGAGGGGAGGTGGGTGGAGCCGAAGCACCAACCCCCCTCCCCCCGGCGAACGGTGATAAATACCAGGTGGGGCGATGGGAAGGTTTTTTACGGGAGAGAGATATTTCTTACGGGCGAGAGCTATTCTTGTTCTTACGGGAGGCGGCTTGGACACTTATTAGAGAGCGCCAATATTAGGTGTAAATTTTGGTGGTGGGTAGATATATATCAGACTCCAAACAAAAGAAGAACAAAAATAAGAGAGAGCAGAGACCAATTATACAGTTGTGTTTTTTTTTTTTTTTTCCCTGAGTTTCCATTCTATCTGTTTTCTTTCTCATGAAATGATGTGCTTAAGTTCGGTTCTCAAGCAACAAGATATAAGTCAATAATTACGTGTACTGCATGCGTCCATCTTCAGAAAATAATGGTCCAAACTAGCTATTAAGTGGTGGTGCAAAAACGAGTCAAGTACGTACTTACCAGCTAGAGGGATGGATGGACAGGTCTTCTTCCAAATTAAACTGCTGCCTCTATATCCACAGTACAGTAGTGATCGCCTCGCCGGTGAAGGATCAATTAACAAAGATGGTCATGGATCACATACCATCGCGATTTAAGTTATCATGCATGAAGAAGTTTGTCATCTTATAAAGACATGATGACACTCGTATCGTTTTCATCTCAGAGTTTTACTATACACAAATATAATTACGCATTAATCTATATATTAATATTGATTTATTCATATTTAAAATTTAAATTAACATTATTTTTAATAAAATTTATTTTTTAACCAATTACATCATATCAATACATAAATTAATATACAACTATACTTACAACTATATCTTTCCTTCATCTTTCCTTCTCCTAATTGCTCAATGGACAATTATTTGTCCAGTGTAATAAATTTGTGATATGATCGATGCACGAGTACTGACAGAGTCGTGAGAGGTCCTCTTTCATTCATCTTGGATTATCTGAGGATATTTCCTTTTGGAAATAATTAGATAAAAAATATGCAACATATTTCTGTCGAAAATTCATTAGTCATTTAGCACTAAAAGAAATAGACATCATTGTTTTATGACCCCGAACCAGAATAAGGATACGCTCAAGGTGGTTGGATTCTGACTATTTGGTTTTTGGCGCTCTTGAAGTGACGTATGTTATGGCATATTTTCAAAGACGTTGCTACGGCCACAGAAGTTTTTTAGAGAAAAGTTTTACTGATCACTGCAAAATTTTTTTTTTCTCTTTCACTATTTTTTAAAATTATTTAGATATTTTTTTAAAAATAAAAAAAATTTCGTCAGATGATTTCGGTAGAAATCATTGTGAGCTTAGTATTTTCCTATTTTCAAAGTGGCTTGCTACAAGAGTTTATGTTTTTTGAGACAAATTATTTTGTCTCAAAAAATTTAAATTTTATCTCAAAATATTTTTAAAGATAAAAAATTTTTATCTCTATTTTATCTTTAAAAGACTGTCTCAAATATATTTAAAAATAAAATTGAGTTAATCCAATCGAAACCATTCGAACACGTTTATTTAATTTTTAGACAAATCATTTTTGTCTCAACAAATTATATCCATTCAAACTTGCACATACCTTCGAATCATAATAATTTTTTATTCAAACTAATGACTATATTTAATCTTGTTCGAACATAATAAATGTTTGAACAAATTTTATGCTTTTGAATGAATAAATTTTTCAAATGATTTGTGTTCAAACATAAATTTTGATTGTTCTAACAAACTTTTTATTTTTGAAACTTCTGTCTCTTCGAATCGGGTTTTGCATATTAATATTATTTGATGAGTATATGAAAATGCATTTTAAATACTTTATTATTAGATTAAAATATTAAAATATAAATAGAAATTATAAGAATTAATTTATATTTTTAAATTTAATATCTATTTATATGAGATACATTTAAACATGACTTGATAATATTTTAAATTTTAAATATTACATTATTAGCTGGTGAGAGATAGCGCACATAGCTTTTTTGAAATTTTACAATTCAACTTTTATATTTAATTTTATTTTGATAGCAGCCACGTGGAATAAAATGCATGGTAATATATATATTTTTCCAATGAGAAATATTTTTTGCAATTGGGAGATGTAGTTAGTTATAAAAAAAATTAATACGGAATCTATATGAAAAAAAAATTATTTTTATAACTTTTTATAATTCATGTAGGTCTTCTTAAATATAAAATATTCATTTTATATAATCAATTGCATATAATGACTGTACGTAGCAAAGCTGCTTTCCAATTATTGAGAGTGAGAGGGAGGGAATTGGAAGGTGAGCTGAATAAGAGGCCCCACTCATCTCTATCGTGTCTCTTCAAGTAAAATTTAGATCTTGAAAGGGTTTTTGGTGAGGGTGGGAACCATATGAGTAAAGAGCTCAGCTAACCTTTTCGCTAATAATGAGAGAAGACTTGACTCACTCGAGTCGGAGATTGACGGCTCTCTCTCTCTCTCTCTCTCTAAATATAAAGGCAGTAGTCGTCACCCATGACGTCTCTTCCTACCCCTGATTTATGTTACCACAGTTCACCTTTATTTTCCCCTTTTATCTCAACCGACCTATGCTACCCTCGACTTGGCTAACAAACATAGACGAAGAAGATAATGCATGGCAACCTGAAAGACGATACATGACGTAGATGCTGGTGACATAATAGCTTTGCATTACTCTGAGTTTAGAGCCCGCAGAAAAGGAAAATTAATATAAAAAACATGCTGAAAAAGTTAAAAATAAATGATCCAGCAAAGGATGCTCCGATGCATAAATGATCAGTAAATAATAAATATCCCTGCATATAATTTATGATCTTTTATACTAATTTAAAAAAAAAAAAAAATACTCACAGCCCAGACTCACATACTTGGCATTTGCTTCCCTTTTATACATGTTACCAGTGTCATTTTTGTTTTTTCCTCAACAAGATAAAACATTCAGAGGTAAACTAGCAATTACAAAACACAAATTTTAATGGAGTGAGAGTCTTTTACAGCCTTCTAAAATTAACACGTTACAACATAATAAAAAAAAAAGATTTGCAGTCAAAAGTTTAGCTCCCATCTATTTTCTTCTAGGAGAAATCACTTGGTAACAGTTATTATATAGTCTGCAAAACGGACCATAGACCTACGGCTAAAAGCCGCAATAAAGAATTGTGTACTATAACGTGTTGGTTTGGATTGACTAGAAGAAACGTTCACTCGATTATTGATTAGAAAAAATGAGAACAAAGGAAAGCAACTAGAAACTATGTCAAATCACCGAAGAGTGGCTAATACAAGAGGTGGCGGCGCATCTAGGACACATGCCCACTGTTGGAGTTGAATGGATAGGCAGATCTGAAGGATCGGAAACCTATAAAGTCGGAGGGGCCGTGCGTGGCTTCAAAAGCAGCCCCCAGATGCGACGATGTGTGGATGTTATACACGGGATAAGCCGCACATGTGACGAACGCGCTGAGCAAAAGAGGGGATTTCTTTAGTGAACTAGAAAATCAGAGACTGGAGAGACAAAAAAAGCAGTGCATGTTGGTCAGAGGTCATCGAAAAACAGGAGATCGACAAGTTTTGGTGCCATGGAGAAAAACCTAAGACAAAAACCAGGAAAAAAAAACCAAAGCAAGAAAAGGTAAAATGAAAAGGCTGCTAAGGTTGGCTAGGGGAGGAGGTGGGTGGAGCTAAAGCTACAAACCCCCTCCACCCAGTGAACGAAAAAAAAAAAAAAAAATTGGCTAGGGCAAAGGGGTTTCGCTTGCTAGAGAGAAAAATGTGTATTATTATCGATGTGATTTGAATGTGTGAAACTGTCCGTTATTATATTAATTATCTAGAGTCTCCGTTCTCATACCTATCATTCTTGTATATATATATATGTATGAGAGAGAGAGAGAAAAGACTGGGGCCTTTTTGAAAGAAAAACTTTATATGCAACCGGCCAAGAAAATCGCGGGGAAATCGCGTCCCATGTGGCAATTAAAACGACGTAGTTTTCATCTTTTCTAAAATTCACTTTGTCTTCTTTCTTCCTACTGAAATCTCCATTTCTCCTTCGTCTTCCAGAGCTCCCACGAAATCACCATTACCTCCTCTATCTTCTTCTTCACCTCCCACTGAAATATCTTACTCTTTTTTATTTTTTATTTTTTTTCAGACTTTGCTTTTGAAACCTCGCCCCACCATAACCATAAAATTCACTAAAAAAACAAAGTAATCAACAGAATCCTAAATAACTAGCAATGACCCAGATAAGATGACTAAAAAAGAGGGAGACAAATGAAAAATGATTTTTAGTTATGTTAGATTAGAGAAGTGACGGAAGACCCGATGTTTCTCGGATCATTCCAACTACTAATATTGGTTACAATCCAGTAAAGGGTAGGATCTGACAGGCTGATTTGCTTCATTTGGTTATGGCAAGAACTATTCCAATTCAGCGCCCTGTGTTGGCCATTTTCTACTTTCATTTCTTTCATGGCAATCTGATGAGCTTCAATATTACCCACTATTTGCAAGCCTTCAAATGACGTTGAGTTTTGGAAATGATTGGGTGTGTGAGTGTCTTTTATACCATCATTGACGAAATTTTGTTGCTGAAAGCTAGAGGCAATTAGCAGGGAAGCAATGGTTGAAGTAGTGGCCGGTTAGTAGTAGAAGCCGAGAAGCCGAAGATGAAATAACTTGATAGGAACTGTAGCAATGGAGCTGTACCTAAAGAACTTCGAAACTTTCCATCGTAGCAAGGGAGAAGTGATGGGTACCCTTTCTTTTTGGTGGTCCCTTTTTTTCTTAATCTAATAAATGAAATAAACAACCAGTTGCACTGCGATTCCGCAAGCCGGTTGTACCTAGCACAGCCCTTAATTCATGACATTATTATTGATTTTAAATAAAAAAAAATTATTAAATAAACATAAATATAAATTTGTGATTTTAATTATTTAATATCATGATTTGTATTTAATTTTATAACCTATGATTTAATTAAGTAATATTTCTTTACATGCAAATTATATTTTTAATATTTTATTTTTTATTTTTTTTATTTATTTTTAATTTTTGTGTGTATTTTTTTATTACTGCTTTGTGTAATTTATTTTACTCATTTTAACTGCTTTTAAATAAAGAATCGCTCACTCCAACTCCTAATCAATGGTCTCTTCTTTTATTTTTGACATTTTCAAACTTCAAGAAAGATTCATGTGAAATTATTAAAGATGCTATGCATTTTGACAACAAGAAGCAATACGTAGGTTATGGAAGACACTGATATTTTTATCTATAAAGGATAAAATAGTAGGAAATATAAGGACCTACTAGATTATTTCTTTTGAACAATAGAATACAAGATACAATTATTTTCGCAATGAACAAAAAATGAGACCTCCAAGCCATGAAGACCAAGAGGAATGAAAAGGACGGGGAGTCAAGCATGGGTCCCATGCTAATAAGCAAGCGGAAAAGCAATGAAATTATTAAAGATGCTGTACATTTTGGTAAGAAGAAGCAACACGTGGGTTATGGAAGACATTGATATTTTTATCTACAAAGGATAAAATAGTAAGAAACATAAGAGACCCGCTGCATTATTTCTTTTGAACAATAGAATACAAGATACAATTATTTTCGCAATGAACAAAAAATGAGACCACCAAGCCATGAAGACCAAGAGAAATGAAAAGGACGGGGAGTCAAGCATGGGTCCCATGCTAATAAACAAGTGGAAAAGCAATGGAATTATTAAAGAGGGTTTTGCTATATACAGTTGCCAGATGCGGTCGACGTGCAGTCGGCTGTACAGAATAAATAAAATAAAATTATAAATTTTTTTTTTTTATATTCAGGAGGACCTACATGAATTATAAAAAGTTATAAAAATAATTTTTTTTTCATGTAGGTCCCGTATTAATTTTTTTTTGGCAACCGACTGCACGTCGACTATATCTACCGACTGCAAAAAGTATTTCTCTATTAAAGATGCTATACATTTTGGTAAGAAGAAGCAATACGTGGGTTATGGAAGACACTGATATTTTTATCTACAAAGGATAAAATAGTAAGAAACATAAGGAACCAGCTGGATTATTCCTTTTGAACAATAGAATACAAGATACAATTATTTTCGCAAGGAACAAAAAATGAGACCACCAAGCCATGAAGACCAAGAGAAATGAAAAGGACGGGGAGTCAAGCATGGGTCCCATGCTAATAAACAAGTGGAAAAGCAATTGACACCTGCAGCGGTTTGAACCAAATTTTGAGTACTGTTTCGGTAATTAAGGTATTAAAATAAAAAATTTTAATATTGATATATTTCGATGTACCATTTTAAAATTAGTTATATATTATATATAAATATTTTATGTATATATAAACTAATAACTAATAAAATATATATATATATATATATGTATGTGTATATCATGTATATATATAAATTGAATATTTATAAAATGAATATATGTTGAAAAAAATCACAAGTTTGAGTTAAGACACAAAAATAAAGAAACAAAATAAAAAAATAGATAAATTATTAAAAATAATAATATTTAAAAAAATATAGAATGAAGGGACCTATTTAAAGTTATAAAAAAAATAAAATTATATAAATATATTTACATTTTAGAATTAACTAAATACCGTTTGGATTTAAAATTTACAAAAATACCATGTAAGTATAACAAAATTACAAAAACAACCTAAAATGGAATGGAGACCTAAAAGCTCAATTCCGGCCGAAATGACCGAAATTTGACTGGAATGGCTGAAATGGGACTAGAATGATCGGAATTTGAAGCGAAACGGAATTAGGTGGTAGAGTGTATTGGACACTGCACCAAAACGGCTAATTCTGGCCATTCCGACTAGAACAGAACGGAATTCAAAACCTTGATTTGAACATCATGTAGCACATAAACCAGAGATATTTGCTGGAGCATTTCTCTTTTGCTTTTCGACTCAAGCTTTCTTTTCAAAAAGCAGTAGCTTTTTGAAATCTCTTCTTTTATTTTTGTCATTTTCAAACTTCAAGCAAGATTCACGTGGGACTATTAAAGATGCTATGTGTTTTGGCAAGAAGAAGCAACACGTGGGTTATGGAAGAGATGGCAACATAGTTGCAAAGCTCCTAGTCCAACTGTTGTTACCCATTCTTCCTCTTCTGCCTGTAGTTTTTTCTCCAGTTTATTTTGTGAGAGAGAGATGACAGCATAGTTGTAGAGCCCTTGATCCAACTGTTGCTGCCAATCCTTTTTCTTTCACCTGTAGTCTTTTCTCCAGTTTATTTTGTGAGAGAGAGAGAGAGAGATGGTAGCGCTGTTGTAAAGCCTTTGACCCAATTGTTACAACCCATCCTTTGTCCTCCGCCTGTAGCATTTTTTAAGTTTATTTTAATTCCAGTTTATTTAAATTGATATCATTTATTTTTCTTGCATTTAAATTTTTGCTTATTTAATTTTATATTATTTACTTTTCTTGCATTAAAATTCATGCGTATTTAATTTCATGTCATTTACTTTTCCACACTACACTCAACCAAATCCAACAACACAAATCTGGTTTACAACCAGTACCTCTTTCATTTTTACATTCTTCTATTCATTGTACATAGCACAAGTTTTATTTATGAATATTTTCACTATTTTATATTAGTTTGAATTTAAACACACTTTCCTTAAGGAAACAATTTAGGAATTTTATTTTTAATTATTACGTGATATCCTCCTACATTTGGGAGAGCGGTTGTACTGCTCATTTTTTAGTGAGTCAATTAACTTGCACATTAGATGGTATTTTTCATTTATGTATTTTGTTTTCAATTACTAAAACTCTTTTGTTTTATCATTCTCAATTTATTGTTGATTTTTTTTTCGAATAATCAGACAGATTTGAGCTTTTGGGATGAAAATATTGTCCCTAATACTCGTTCAAACAAGATAAATTTCATTTGAACAGTACATACTGCTATATAAATTCCATTTGAATGGTAAATAACATTGTAAGGTACAAAATATATATATATATATATATATATATATTTATAGTCAAAACAAGCTTTTATATATTTCAAGAAAATTGAAAACAAGAATGAAATCTATACAAACATACTTCAAATTAATAAAAACTAAAGTTTCAAGCACCAAGCTAGCATCACATACAAAAACAAAAAAGAGAAACATTAATAGAGTATAGAAAATAAATATTCAAACTACAAAAAATAAAATAAATCCTATTTGTTTAATTGAGAAATATTAAACAAGAATAAAATCTATATAAAGTGAGTTTTTATTAAACAAGAATAATTGGATGGTTAAACTCCAATCGGAAGTCGGAATTTCGACTCCGATCAGAATTTGAAATTCTGACTTCAATCGGAATTTGGAGTTCCGATAGGAAGTCGGACTTCCGATCAGAGTCTTCTCCGATTCCTTTTGGAATCTGAATCGGAGCACGATTTCGAAGTCAAAATTCAAAAGGCACTGTTCTGACTCCGTCGAAGTCGGAGCACAGGCTTAACACCAGGTGGTTGAGGCTACTGCTCTGTCAAGCCTTTCTCTAGTACAATAGGCATCTGTTCTATTATTGGACCAAGTAAAGTTCCCATGAGAGAAACTCCAAGTCTTGAAGCTCACAGTCATATAAAACATCATTAAACATACTAATCTGCCTATCACTCTTTCAAGCACCACCCTCCTTTTCACTATGGAAGATGATTTCATTAAAATCACCAAAGCCACTTATGTGGATTTAATGAATGAAGATGGAATAGGATACTATAACCTTCCATTCTCTTTTCAATAATAGGATGTCCATAAAAACAATTGAGCATCCAATGAGGGTTTAGGGTATCATCTTTCCATACTAAAGCAAGACCACCCCCATGTCCAAAGCCATCAATAGTAAATAAGTTCTAAAAATCCAAACCATACTTCAACTTTCCCAACTTTGTTTTATGTATTTTAGTTTCCATGATTAACAAAATACTAGGCCTTTTATCCTTAACTATAAGGTTAAGGTCATTAACTATTAGAGGGTAGCCAAGCTCTCGGCAGTTCCAACTTAAAAGTCTCATTTTTCCCAACGGGACTATATATCTTCCAGCCTCTGCCTATCTAATCAAATATTTTTTTTCCTTATCAACTTCATCTTATGATTACTAGTTGGGTACCCATAAGTAAAGACTTCCTTTTTCGAGTGGCAATAGTAATTTCATAAAGCTGTTTATCATCAAGATCAATAGAGAATCTAACCTTATTCTTCAATTTCTATAGGGAAGAAGATGGAACATGCTTATCTTTATCCACTGAGGTCTTCAACAACTCACCTACCATCCCACCATTAGTAATGGGATTAGTTTTAGAGAGAATTATATGTTGGAACAATGATGATGGAGGGTTCACTTTAGTAGCATGCATGGCAGTTGGTACAGTTACTTCTTTTGCAGTTGAGGTAGTTGTATTTTTTGATAAACATCCAATCCCAATCACGAGTTGAGAAGTAAATTGCTACCACATCACCTTCTCTTGCTCAACTGCTAGATAACTGTCATTACAGTTTCAAGATTGACTCGAAGAAGATAATTGCATTCCAGGTTGAATGTTGGGAGGCTGACATGACCTTCTAAGAATGAATTTTCCCACACCACCACGAGAATTAGTAGCCCTCAACCATGATCCATATTGTAGATTAGTGGTGGAAGAAGTTGAGGGAGAAATGGATGTTGCCATACAACCAGAAGCTCCAAGCATGATGATTCCACATGAGAAACAGAAACATGGTAATCTTTCATATTGGAAGGATGCAAAAACTTGATACCTGTTGCGCCTAAACTTTGAATCAAACTAATGAACTAAAAATTTCGTACAGTTTTACCTACAAATATACATGTGTTGTAGTACATAACATGGTCGAATTCATAGGGATTGATTTATGTGATAAAGAAAATAACTCAAACAATAAAAATAACTTATTAAAATGAATGTGCAATCAAATAGAAGAGAAAATTACTGAGATGAAGATTTTTAAAATAACAGAATAAAGCTAAAATGATAAAATAAATCAATATGGAGAATGACTAAGGTTTCGAGGATCCGTCTAATAATTTAGAATATTGTTTCCGATCGATTTATTTCAATTAAACTAGAATAATGATTCTGTTTAATTGGAAGATTTAATATTTAAGGACAAACAAAATTGTCACTAATGATTAAGATAAACGATTGATAATTATAACATTCACAAACTCATTTGAATATCACGGAAATTTTTTCAAGCATTTACTATATTCTGCAATCACAATGAATTAAGATAAATATATAGATAATCAAAATATCCGATAATAAAATCCTTTAATCGATCAAGCTCACAAAAGAAATTCTACATTGATCCGAAAACAATGTTTAAATCATTAAACTTCACCTCTAACCTTAGTACGAGAATTTAGCCAACCAAGTTCATCACAAGAGTAATGAAAATCAAAATAATATCCTCCATAAACAAAAAAAACTAAAATAAAACACACAAATTAACACTAAAAAAATAATCTAGACCATAGAGTGAAAAGAGAAAATACAATCCAAAAGAACTCCTTGGTTCCGTTCTTCGTAAAAACTAGCCAAGAAGAAATCCTCTTCCGTTCTTTCCTCAAGCCCGCATCACCCAACGTCTGGAAAACCTTCAAGTGCAATGCCAAACGGAGCAGCCCCTCTCTCACATCCCCAACGTCCAACGTGATCCTCTGTTCCAGAACTAGAAAGAAAAATAAAAACTCCACCTACGGACGTTCTCTCCACCAGTGTCCTTTCTCGTACTCTAGCCAGAAATAAATCCTCCCTTTCTCTCTGTTTTGTTTGCTCTCTCTCCAAGCTTCTTGAGAAAACCCCAACAACAAAAGCCCCCAAAACCGTCTTACGTTTCTCATGTCCCTTCGTAAATCACTCTTTCTTTGTTCTCTCTGCCGAAAACCACATGAATGAATTCCTCCTAAAAAGAAATATGAAAACTACCCAGTTTAAAAGCCTACTCTGTGTCTTTCCCGTTCTGTTCTCACTCTCCCAAAACCTGCAACTTTTCTTCCATGACTTGCTGCTGGGTCCCATGAAACATATGCCTTTGAATTTCCTTTCATCAAAATGCAACTCTACTACTTTTCATCCAATAAAAACATGCCGCTGTAGTTACCCTTATGGTTCATGATGGTCAAACGTAGGTGCCTTTTTTTACCAAACAACATTGCATTTTATTTGCTGATTTTTGTCTTCATGCTATTTAGTTGGTGGTCCCCTGTGCTTCTTCTTTTCTTTATCTCCCAGCATATGCCTTCCTCTTCTTAAATTGTGCAGCGTCCGTCTTTGTGGGTTGCTAGGATAGTGCATGCGTGCTGCTGGAAGTGAAGGTGTAGCGAGTGGAGGTGTTGGGCTTATAGATGAGTAGTTGGCAAGGAGGAAGATGTGGTTGCTGTAAAAAAAAAAAACAAAGATAACTAAATAAATAAAAACAAAAATAATACTAGACAAGAAAATGAATTATAAATAATTAAAGGCAAAAAATAAAACTAGACAAATTCAAAAATAAGAAGAAAAAAATAGAATATCAAAAATCTATTTTGCATGGGAGGAAATATTGTCCAATTAAATCATAGGTTATAAAATTGAACATAAATCATAATATTAATCAATTTAAATCACAATTCTGATATTTGCCTATTAAGCATTCTTCCATCTAAAACTGATAATAATGCAATGAACTAATTAAAATGTATTAATTTTAAATGTATGAAATATGCATTATTTCAGCTCAGTCAATGCATTTTCAAGAATACCATGGTCCCACGTGCAAGTGGTTTGGATAATTCAATCTCAACGAGAACCCATACATACTTCACCCCAACCATGTCCACTGTCATCCACATCCACATGGATAACTTTGCCAATTTGAGCCCCAACAGTGTAGTTCAAACAGCAAAGAGGCATGTCATGCAATTGCACCCACAAGAATGCATGATTGAACACCAGATTAGTAGGGGAACTGAAACCATCAAAGTATTGCAAACAGATTAGTTGTTGATCAAAAAGCCAAGGTTTACCCTCCCATACATGCTTCAAAACTTGTTCAGGACATAACTCAAAAAGAAACAAGTTTGCTCCCACTTCAAAGATTCTAATGTCACGAGCAAATTTCCAAACTTTAATCATAGTAACTTTGAAGGCATCTTTATTAATCCTTTTATCCACCATGATCTTTCCCATGAGACAGAATTTTTCTTTAGAGAGCGTAGGTTCAACATCATCTTTAGCCACTACTACTCCACCCTTCTCTACATCAGTAAGACATGATCCCTTTCACATCTTTGTGATTTCTTCCTCCATTATATAAACCAGCCAGAAAAAGAAGAAGAAAACTCCAAACAATCCACTACAAACAAAAAACACCTTCCACTCGAAAGTGAAGTTACCAATCTTCCTCCTCAAAGAACCAGTAGAGAGACTTGAGAGGAAACCACAACTTTAACCGTTTCCTTAATCATTGGACCACACATGTACTCTCCCCTCACATTCTTCAACTTTAAATAAATCTGAAAAATATATTACGTTGTGTTTTCATACTTTTATTTTTACATGTATGTAGCAATTATCGAGATCTAATTTTATATGTAGCAATGTTTTCATATTTTATCACTTTTTTATTTTACATAAATATATCACACGATAGAAAATTTGGCCCCATCTAAAAAATATTGTTGGTTCCACCACTATCCCTTGTTGAGTGGTGGTAGAATTATCCAACAAAACTCACCCCCTTTGAAACCCTATATGGATACCCACTGCCAAGGCTCTTCAGTTATGTTCAAGTCACTGCTCACTTGGAAGTTGTGAAAGCCAGACCCTAAACTAGAGATCAAATACTCCAGATCTTGTGCCATAACTTGTGTAAAGCCAAGAACGCAAGAAAAAATATATATGGATTTAAGAAGAAAAGAACAAGAATATCAGGTTAGAGAATGGGTATGCATACGCCTTTAACCCTATCGGTAGAACTCAGTCTCCCACCACCGAAGTTTCAAGCTAGCACCACGGTACTTCAGGCCCTTCTAGATCTTACAAAAGGTTGGTTCTGTTGCATATAGAGTCGATCTACCATCCACCGCCCGAATACACTCCACATTCCATGTCTCGAAACTCAAATGAAAACTAGGGGCTAAGTTTAGAGCAGTACTGATGCTTCCACCAGTGGATTCCATGGGAACTGAGCACAGGGGGAGCTTCTCATTTGGTGGCAAGGAGAAGAAGTAGATTAGGCTACTTGGAAATCACATTTCTAGTTCAAAGAGTCATATCCTCACATTATGGGAAAAGTGTTCTAAAGATGGAGGGTTTGTCACAGTGCTATTGAGTAGAAGTGGGATACAGACAAGGAGAAATATTTGGAAACGAAGTGAAGAGAATTACAAGACAAGATTGAGTTCAAGTTGACATCAACCGTAGGGCCCATGGGCCATTCCATGTTTGTTTTGTTATTCCACTACATGTTGGGTTTTTGCTATTTTAATTGGATGCTAGTTGTAACAGGTTAATGGGCTTGGGCCCTTAGAGTACTTTTTCATTGTAGTCTATTGTTTTAATGTTTCTTTTGGTCTGGGCCTATGTGAGGGATAGCTCGGTTAGAACATTACACTATATGTACTGAGCCATGGGGCCTCTACAAAAGGTTGTCTAGAAAGTAATAGACGTTTCTTTTTACTTCTCAATTCTCTTTATTGTTTTTGGAGGATTCTCACCCACAAAGTGAGCTATTTTATATTTCTTAAGGTGATTGTTACATTTCTTATTAGAGAGACACTGATCAACCTACATAAAAGCAAATCACTAGGGCTAAGTGCACGCGACTGAACCAACTTGATTTATGATTCAAGTTGATTTCAACATAATCAACTAAAAGTTTTAAATACCATAATTCAAACACAACACATTCATTTTGTAGATTATTCGATGCACTCAGTTTAAATAATAAAATCTACTGCTATACATACTTATGATCAAAGAGCCAGTTTGGCCTCGATGATGTGGTTTTCGTGTAGTTGTGTAGACTAAAATACCTTCATAGTGATTATGTCATATGCTATAATTTACTATAATTAATGTCATTTTATTATGTAGCATCGATACCCCTCATGTTAGCAATTATAAGAGAAAATCACATTTTTCATCCTAGGATGAGAGCACTTGCCTAAAAAGAAGATAGGATTAAAATATAGATATGATGGAAAAATGAAGAGAGAGAGAGAGAGAGAGAGATGAAAATAGGATGGAAAAAAGAAGTTGTGACGGAAAAATGGAGATAAGACTATTAAAAAGGGATAGGATGGACAAAAGGAGATAGGATGAAAAATGAAGATAGTATAGAAAAATGCAATTATTATGAAAAAAATGGAAATAGGATGGACAAATGCAATAGGATGGAAAATGCAATAGTACAAAAAATTCAATAGAAACGAAAAATTTCGGGGGTACGAGCACTAATTCAATCGTGCAAATCAACTTGCAAACCCATTGATGGATCCGAATACGAATACACCCAATTAAAATTATATTATATAATTGTATCATATTTGGATCAATCCAAATTCATCCAAGTTCAATTTATCTATAATCTTATTATTCTGCATAAAATCCATATTGAATTTAATCGTGTCAAACATTATAAGTTCTATGTGGATCAGAAGCCGACCTCTCTCTTATAAGTCATACTTCCACTAAATAGGTTGTACTTAGGCATGGGTTTAGCCACTTGGCAATCCGGATGAGAGAAAAAGCAACACCATTTTTTAGACCTAAAATCGAAAGACAAGGGTTTTGGCCCCATCATTTCCAATTTGGGGGGTTTTTTCTTTTCTTAGCTCTGTGGTGCTAACTTTCAGGTTTTCCTCATTCCTTTTGCCGCATAGGGCTAGTTTATGCTTACATTATTCAGGTGTTTTTGTCTTCATTTTAGGAAACTTTACTATGCCAATATAGTATTTGCGATTCAAAAAATGAGGTACTATTATGATTAATCCCTTTATCAGGCATAAGGTTACGAATATACACAACATTCTTGAACAACAAGAAGGGCTATTGCACTTTTGTACACTAGTAGTGGTGCTACTTTGGTTCGCAATTGGGAGGCATAAGCGAGTTTAGTGTTTTTCACTGAATCTTGACATCAGATTTGATAGTTTATGGTGTTTTGTGTAAAAAGATAGAAATAAAAAAAATAGTGAAACTTTTTTGTCAGCATGTCTTTTCTACATCTTTGGTATAACCCAGATTTAACAATTGTTCATCATATCGTTAGACCATGAAAGACGATGGCTAAAAAGAGAGAGATGGATGTGGGCTTCCCAAGGCGGTGTGAGGGTGGTGGGAGGCATTCAATCAACTGTTTCAGGGCTATCTAGGTGGTTTACGACTCTTGGTGTGGTGGTTGACGTTGGGTTGTATGTGGAGCCTGGTTTGTGAGCAAAAAATTGAGAAACATAAAGTTTGCTCAACTGTCGCTCAACCTAGCACTCGAGCAAAGCTCAACCTGCGACTTCACTTGAGTCTCATGCAACAATGGGCTCGAGTGAGATACAAACTCTAGTGTTCACTCAAGCTATGCTCGACACATAACTCGAGCCAATGTTGATTGGTTAAACACTCAAGGCGCATTCGACACGACGTTTTTTCCAAGGGTTTCTAGTGTTGCTTACTATAAAAATGTAATATTTGACTTAATTGTGTATGATTTTCAGTAGTTTTCAGAGTGAACAAGAGTTAAGTGTGAGTGCATATTGTGTGAGAGAGCAAAAGCCCTAGAAAGAGTGAGTTGAGATTGAGTGATTGTAATCTCCTCTAAATTAATAAGATTTCTGGAATTCTGTGGATGTAGGCAAGTTTCCAAACCATGTAAATTGTGTGTTTTAATCGTTGTTGCTTTAATTTGTTTGCTATCGTTGGTGTGTGTTTTTCACAACATCTTGTATCAAGAGCCAAGGTCATATCTGAAAGAGAACAATGGCTGGAGAAAAAATAAAATATCCCGAGATCGACAAGTTCGAAGACATTTGTTTCGGGTACTAAAAGATGCAAATCAAGGACTATCTCTATAGGAAGAGGCTCCACCTTCCACTATTGGGAACGAAGCTGAATAGCATGAATGATGCTGAGTGGACCCTGGTAGATCGACAGGTTCTAGGGATTGTTCGACTAACCTTTGTTTAGAACAATGGCACACAATGTTAGTAAAGAGAGAACCATGGTAGATCTCATAGTGGCTTTGCCAAGTATGTATGAAAAGCCGTCAGCGAATAACAAAGTGCACCTAATGAAGAAGTTGTTCAATCTGAAGATATTGGAAAGTATGTTTATGGCCCAACACTTGAATGAATTCAATACTATTACAAATCAATTATCTTTTGTAGAGATTGAGTTCGATGATGAGATCAGAGCATTGATTCTATTGGCATCACTGCCAAATAGTTGGGAGGCCATAAAGATGGTTGTGTGTAGTTCAGCCAGTAAGATGTAACTAAACTACGATGAGGTACATGGCATGATCCTTGCTGAAGAGGTACATAAAAGAGATTTTGGTGAGTTCTCTGGTTCAGGATCGACCCCGAATGTTGACAATCGGGGTAGAGGACATGACAGGTCAAGCTCCAAGAGTAGGGTAAGAGCAAGACGAGATCTGGGCAGCAGATCATGTGCTGGAGTTGTGGCAAGTCGGGTCACATCAAGAGAAACTGCAGGAATCAAGAAAGTGCTGCGAATGACATAGTGAATGCAGTGGCTGAAGAAATACAAGATGCCATAATTCTTGCAGTACACAATTCTATTGATGATTGGGTGTTGGATTCAGGGGCTTCGTTCCATATCACTTCACATCAAGAGATCATGTAGAATTATGTTGTTGATGATTTTGGAAAGATGTATGTGACTAATGGAGAGGCACTGGATGTAGTGGGAGTGGATGATGTGCACATCACACTTCCAAACATGGGAGTGTGGACTTTATAGCAAGTCAAACATGTTACAGATCTGAACAAAAACCTGACCTTTATGGGACAGCTTGACGAAAATAGTTATGCAGTAGCATTTTCTGGAAGACTTTAGAAGATCACTAAGGGCGTGCTGGTCTTGGCTCATGGTAAGAGATCTAACTTTTTGTATTTAACATCTAGGTCTAGTGATGTGTAGGGATATACAGGAGTGCAAAAATACAAACTTCATCACGCGAAACAAATGAAGAAGCTAAAGAGCGTCAGCTTTTACGTTCCTCGTGTAAGCCTAGGGAAGTTGGCACAGGTTGCCAAGATCGATTCAAGACAGGATTCTCTTAGTTCATTGGGAGTTGTGACTCACCCAGTGAATGTGCTGACTAAGGGCGATGTACGTGGGAGACTGAATTCGAGCTTGACTTCAGCGTGTCTTTTGGCTTGAAGATTGGATCTATGAGCTGCAGAGGCGGTTGGGCTTGGCTAGAAATAGTGGATGGCATGTACAGAACCAGTCTCCAAGTAGGAGATTATTGGGTTGTATGTGAGCTTGGTTTGTGAGCATAAAATATAAAAATAGAGAGCTCACTCAACTGTCACTCGACCTAATGCTGAAGCGAAGTTTAACCCGTGAGTTCATCCGAGGGGTGCTCGATAGTAGGCTCGAGCGAAACTCAACCCCTGAGTTCGCTCGAGTCTCACGTGACAGTGGGCTCGAGTGAGACACAAACCCTAGTGTTTGCTCGAGCTGTACTCGACACATCGCTTGAGCCAATGTTGCTCGGTTGTTCACTCGATGTGTGCTCAACATGCCACTCGAGCGAATGACCCAATTTTTGCCAGATTAGGGTTTTCAGTGCCATTTATTATAAATATGTAATACTTGACTTATTGTGTATGATTTTCAGTATTTTTCAGTGTGAACAAGAGTCAAGTATGAGTGCATATTGTGTGAGAGAGCAAAAGTCCTAAAGGGTGAGTTGAGATTGAGTGATTGTAATCTCCTTTGAATAATAAGATTTTTGTAGCTCTATAGACGTAGGCGAGTTACCAAACCCTATAAATTGTGTGTCGTGTGTGGTTTGATCGTTGTTGGTTTAATTTGTTTGCCATCGTTGGTGTGTGTTTTTCACAACAGTTGGCGGTGGAGCACAACAAATCACGCACACAAAAATAGTCAGTCAAATGCTATAGAGAGAGAAAACAACGGGGGAGAGAGATAGGGTCAATGCCTATCAAGGAGGGAGGAGAGTACTTACCGATAGACACTTTTGTGGTATCCCTTGGTTAATTGCAACGTGATAGGCTGGAGCGATGTGGTTGAATGGATAATGGGTGTCTCGGTTTGTACTGACTTCCTTGGGCAGTGCTATGGTTGCTTGTGGTGGTCTGTGTGTGAGGGAAGTGAATGTAGCTACTGGGATGGTGAACGACAGTGTTGTGTTTGACAAGAACGTGAGGGAGGGTCTGGCAGTTTGGCTACGGTGGCTTGCTGTAAGGATACAGTGCGCGCTCTACGGTTTTGGGAGAAATGTAGAGGGAGAGGAGGAGATATAAATACAGGGAAAAGGTGTTCAACGTGTTCAAATTAGAGTCGGTTATGAACTGTCGTAATGCCAACCTGCCATAGGGTCACCTGAGAGGAGAGCGAGAATGACGAAAGTTAAAAAGCATTGTGCAGCAGTTTGATTAACAAGACCCGAAGTGACTGATATCGCTAGTACTGGGTGGTTTACAAATTAATCAGGTGGTTTCAGCGATGATTTAAAATAAAAATCTTAACCGATGATTTAACTACATTTATCATTTTAATAAATAAAATTGATAATAATAATAATAATCCGAATTAAAAATGCACAGCCTATTAATGAAATAGAAATTGATCAAATTCATAATAGTAACAATATAGAATGTTTCTGATAATATTTCAAAGTATCAGTAAATAAACAAAAATCTATTTTATGGCCTAATTTAAGATCCGTATGTTACGTATATTTAATTTTGCAAAATTTATATTTGAATGGTGTTCGTACTCTATATTAATATATAAAAGTCCATTCTATAGCTAGTATGTTGTGCCAGAAGAAATTGAAAGCATATGATCTCTCTGACTTCCTTGATCGTGACTTGAAGTCCCAGAGGCAACCAACGAAGTTAAAGTTGAATGGTAAATCCAAACAAAAGTTAATGTGAGCTCTCGAATTCCAAGGTTTAATGTATTACGGGTTCATTGTGATTAGCTTGAAGGAAGGAAAACACTTGAGAATGGTTCTTAGCCATCCTGCATTCCAGTCAGATCCCTTTGCCACCATTCATCAACACCTACAAAGCACACAGCCCATTCTAGATCACGAGAAGCCAAAGAAAAGGAGCGACAAAGAAAAGGCATTTAAAATTTGATGTAAGCATTATTTAGTTTCCAAGTAAGTCTGAATATTGTTAGGCAGACAAAACCTCTACTCTAATTCACTTTGACTGCAAGAAAAGGTTTTAAAATTGCTTTGGGCACTGCACAAGGCCTCTATCTTATTTGTATGAAGTGTATGGAGTGGGTTTTTCTCCGCAATGTCAAATCTTACCATATATTTTGGCTTAGTTAAAGACGTGTATGTCATTCGTATACTCAATTAAACTTGATATAACATTAAAAAAAGGCCCCAAGTGGGTAAGAAATCTCTTTCTCTCTATCTTCTCTCTGAAAAAGTTTCCAAACCCTAGTGTCGCCAATCTAGGGGGGAGGAGCTTTGGCTCCTCCCTTCCATTTCCTTTCCCTCTTCCCCATCTATTCCTCTTCATCCTTTTCTCTTTGTTTTCTGGAGTTTTTTCTTCCGTTTTCTTTCCGTTTTGATTTCGGCGTTTTTTGGTGGAGATGTTTCGATCTGTTGGCCTTTGGTGTTCGACAACTTCCACGCGCACCACAGCAGACCGTCAGATGTGCCGATCTGTCGGAGGGAAGAGGAAGTTCGCCGAACGCAGCGGCGAGTGGATAGCACACGCGGTCCGTAGCGGGGTGATTGAAGTTCAAACACCACTGCCTAGGATACTTTTCTGTCGCCACGCGCGGCTTATCTAGGACCGGGACGTCTGTTTTCTTAGGAGCTGACTGTCGTCTCATGCTCCGATGGTGGCGCGTGGATCGCACGCTCCTTTCACAGCCCCTGCCGGTGCTTTGGATCTGATTAACTTTAGTTTTGTTTAGTTTAATCTGTTTGGTTAATGTTTTTTAGTATAATAAAATTACAAGTCTCTTAGACATTAGGTCTGAAGAGCTGTTTTTCCTTGGACTGTTAGTCTAGGGTGATTGTTCCACCTGGTTTGTTGAACGGGTAGAGGCTGCTTACACACTGTTTTGGACAGTGTGTTGTTCGTCTCACAAACAATAGTATTGTTTGGTGAGGATGCAGCAAAGGCTAGGCCATGTCAGTTACATTTGTGTACTGGGAATCTTTCAAAGGTTTAAGTTGGCTTGTAATGAGAATTATAAGTCCAGATTGTAATGCCCAATTTAAATGAATGCAATATGCGTTTCGATCAAAAAAAAAAAAAACTTGATATGTTTTTCATGTGGGGATCGAAATTAATCACATGTAGTTCTAAACTAGTATAATGTGTACAATTAAGATCTTAATTATGTATTCATAAAGAAAAAATTATGGGAGATACTACCATTTTTATTATTTTAAAACTTTGGCTTTTTGCAGATTTTTTGCTAATTTGGCGTGCAATACATAGTTAAAAATGGATCAACCTTTTATTTTAAAACAAACCAACATAATGCTTGTATTCCCGTATGGACCCTACTATAGGGACCAATGCATCAGATCGACCGGTAGTGCATTTTATATTTTTTTTTCTTTTCATATTTTTAATATTTGTTTTTGAAAAAAAATGCAAAATGCATTGTCGCCCTATAAGCATTTTCCTTCCCATATGTATATATATATTTTTGAGGTAAACTTTGTATTCATTAACAACTTGTATCACTCATTACATGATCTTTCCCTCTCCATAATATTTCGAATACAATTAGGTATTTCTTCTATTGAGACTATTTTAGATTGTAAAAGTAAACCTTCCTTTGCTAATAAATGTGCTACCTCATTGGAGTTTCTGTAATCAACTGAACTTTCCACTCCTTCCTAATGTTCAAAAGCTGCTTTGTGCCTTATGTAAGACTCCCATAAAATGATAGATCTTCTTTACATTATTTACTGCATTAATTATGACTTCGGCATCTCCATCAAATATTACCTTATCAAATCTAAGGTCTCTACATACTTCTATTGCTTTCCTTGCTTTCCATAATGCATGGTTCTCAGCAACAACAGGCTGATCAATATTGTTTCTTTGTCCACCTATGGCAACTAAGACTTCCCATTCCTCATCTCTAATAATAATTTCTATTCCCACCTTCCTTCCCTTTCGATCCACTGATGCATCCTAATTAGCCTTTACATAATCTGCCATTGGTTTCTTCCTTCTCAGATCCCTTCTACCTTCATTACTGCTACTGCTCTTCCTTAAGATCTGTTGAGCCAACTAGTATTCCTTCAAATCATCCCTTGCAGTTCTTACTACTTGACTTCAGCATTTGAACTTACCTTCAAATGTACATTCATTTCTTCTCAATCATAAACACCTCATCATAGTAGCTATCCCCTCCATTTCTAACTGTCTCAACTTATCCATAAGCTTCCCCCACAAAGCAAACATATTAGCTTCTCCATTTTTCATTTTTTTGCACCACACTCAGAGATTCTGTCCACACATCACTTGCTGCAAGGCATTGCCACACCACATGCATAATTGTTTCTTCTCCTCTTTTACAGATATGGTAGTAAGGGTTGTCTGCAATTTTCTTTAGAAAATGGTATCTCTTTGTTGCTAAGAGCTCATTGCCTGCTCTCTATTAGAACTATTTAACTTTTTGTGGGACATTCAAATCCCACATACTCTTCCATCTTTTATCGATGTCTTGGAAATAATCACATTGATTAGCCTTCTTTCTGTCAAACTCCAGATGGTAGGTACTTTTGACAGAAAATAGGCCTTTTTTGGAAGGACCCCACACAATTTTATCTTCAACATCCATTCTGCTTAATGACATACTACAAATTTGGTCTGCTTCTTATTTTTTACAAATTCTTTTAATTAGACTTTCATTCCATTCCCCTCTACATTGCATCAACTCACACACTTTTGCTCCTCTATCCAAAATCGATACTGGGGATTGTATGCTAAATGTTGAGGGAGTTGTTAACCATTTCTGACCCCAAATCTTGAAACCATTTCCATTACCAACCTTCCATCTCAGCCCCTCTCTCAATAAACTCACTTCATTCCACACACTTCTCCATATAAAAGAAAGCATGTGATCCAATTTTGCCTCCAACAGAGAATTAGCTTTGAAATACTTCTCTTAAAAAATCTTAGCTGCCATGCCTGTTGTGTTCTGCAATAGTCTCCACCCCTACTTGGCCAATATAGCCATATTAAAGTTTTCTAAATCCTTGTACCCCAAACCACCCTTCCCTTTTTGCTTCCCCCTCCCAACAAAACCACTACACACTACTCCCTTTTTATTGGTTTCCCCACCAAAATTTTACAAGCATAATGTTTAACAGTCATAGTATAAGTAGGAATTGCTTGAAGAACAACCTTGATTAAGATTTCTTTCCCTGTAGTTGACAAAAAATGTAATTCTCCAATTATTTATTTTATTCCACACTCTTTCCTTAATGCATCTGAAAGAGTTGTACTGTGATTTTCCAATAGCAGGTAACCCCAAATATCTTTTATAACTACCTTTCATTATTGTTCTCCCTCTCTCCATAATCCTCCCTTTATCTTCTTCCATTGTATTAGAACTAAAGAACACAACAGTTTTGTTCTTGTTCAAATACTGACCTGAGGCTCTTTCATATTTCAACAAGAAGCCTTGTATTTTATCCCATTCCTCCACCCTGGCTCTACCAAACAGTGTGCAATTGTTAGTAAATAGCAAATGGTTAATACAAGTTCCACTCCTTGCAACTATCACTCCTCTTTTATCACCCCTCAGCTCTAAATGATTTAGTAAGGCACTAAGTCCTTCAGCACAAAGAATAAATAAATAGTGAAATAAAGGGTCTCCCTCTCTCAATCTTATCAAAAGGTTGTATTCTTTTCCTGGTCTACCATTAGCAAGCACATAATAGGAAATTATTAACACACACTTCATTATCAACTCAATCCCCTCATTACAAAGTCCCAACTTCTTCATAACAGCTCTTAAATATGGCCATCCAATTTTATCATAAACTTTAGACATATCAAGATTGATTGCCATATTCCCCACCTTCCCTTTTTTCTTAACTTTCATTGTATGCAAAACTTCATATGCCACCATTATATTATCGGTTATCAATCTCCCTGAAATAAAGGCACTTTGGTAGGGAGAAATAACCTTAGTTAAAACTTTTTGCAACCTATTAGCCATAACTTTTGACATAATCTCGTAAGCTATATTACAAAGATTAATAGGTCTAAATTCATTGGCCATCCTTGGTTACTTTACTTTTGGGATTAGTGCAATATAAGTATAATTAGCATAAGCATTTAGAGAATTACCATTTAACCACGCCAGCATTGTGTTGTTGACTTCTTCACCAATTATGTGCCACTGCCTTTGATAGAAACAAGTCTCCAAGCCATCTGGTCCAGGTGACTTCAGTGGGGCCATCTAATTTATTGCTTCTTCAACATCCACTCTAGTGAAGGTCTTAGACAGATTATCATTCATTTCACTTGACACACATGACTCCATATTCTTTAAACACTTATCAATGTTAGCAATACTTGGCTCAAAGGAGGTCAACAATTTATCAAAAAAACCCTTGAAAGCCCTTTCCAACTCTTCTGGACTCGTGAGCCTCATATTGTGATCATCAATAATCTGTTGTACATTGTTCTTCTTTCTCCTTTGATTAGCATAGCTATGAAAAAATTTTGTGTTTCTATCCCCTAGCTGACACCAGTTCACTTTAACTCTTTGCCTTCACTTCAAGTCTTCCTTCTCAAGTATATCTTCAATCTCTTTTTGCAAGTTTTTTATCTCTTCAACTTTGTCTTTTCTCTTAGTGCTTTCCTCTTATCAAAATACACATGTTTACTCCATCTAAGCAAAGCTCCTTTACTGTCTTCTAGTTTATTCAGCAACCTCTATGGTAATTCACCTACTATTGATCCCATCTGCCATACCTTTTTTATCACTTCTTCACACTCCTCCTCTAATGACCAATTTGCTTCAAATCTGAATAACCTCCTTGGCCTCCATTCTTTCTCTGATCTCTGGTTCATGCTAAGTAAAATAAGCCTGTGATCTGGACTTCTTGCAACCAGCACTTACACCCACCCTTCAGTAAAAATTTCCTTCCATTTCGAGTCTGCCACTGCCCTCTCTAGCCTTTCTTTAGTAAAAGACTCAACCTCAAGCTTGTTACTCCAGGTAAATTTGTCTCATCTCCATCCCAAGTCAAACAGCCCCCCCAATTTCCAACACTTCTCTAAATTGAGCCATCTACCTTTCTTGTCTTTGCCTTCCACCTCTCTTCTCACCGTGTGCCAAGATTTCATTGAAATCACCAACCACAAGCCAACCATGTTCTTCTTGGGGTTTTAAAGAACTTAACAATTTCCATGTCTCTTCCCTCAGACTAGTATTAGGCTACCCATAAATGCTTGTCAACAACCATTTCTCACTCCCTTTTACATTTTTAACCCACACACTAACAGGCCACTGTGAGTAATTCAACACCTCTACTTTTATAGACTGATTCCATAGCAACATTAAACCACCCTTCCTTCCCTCTGGTTCAACCACAAAACAACCTTCACAATTAAGCCTTTTTTTTTCTTTTCACATTTTCCACTCCTCTTTTTAGTCTCCATTAAGAACACTACATTGGGCATCTTTTCCTTTACCAAACAGCAAAGATCTTGAACTGTCCAAGGATTTCCAAGCTTTCGGCAGTTCCAACTTAATATTTTTATAATGATTGGTAGCGCTGTTTAACAGCCTCTACCAATTCATTCGGTTTTTCCCCCACCACTTCATAACAATCCCCTTTTATTTTTTATTAACTCTCTCCTCCTCATTTCTATTGACAACAGATCTTAGCATTCTTTTTGAAGGAGATAAACCAGTTTGAGAGTCAACCTTCTCCCCTTGCTCCCTAGCTCTTCTCTTCCATACTCCTTTAACCTTTCGTTTATTGTTTGTTTCACTCATACAATTGTTGTCATCTAGTTCCTTCACCCTTTCCATATAGTTCTTGGCCAGAATCTCCCCTCCATTCTCAACCCTCTCTACTTCTTTATTAGCATGCTCGTCTTTTTCTGTTAAACTCCTATTCTTCTTACTCATTGACTCTTCTCTTATTTACCCTCTTCCCACCCCTCCACTTGACTCAGACTCCTAAATAATTAGAGCCTTTCTTCTATCTTCTCTCAACTACCCCTCCCTTACTTCCTCTACCATATCATTAACTATTTTCCCCCCCTTCAACTCTCCCCTTCACCTCTAAGTATTTTTTAAAACCCCATTCCGACTTCTAGTATCCCTCTTTCTTTTTTACTCTAACCATTGCTCTCAAACATGCTCCAGATTGAGCCTCACTCTCCACTTTCCCCTTACACCCTGATTCATTGTGTACCATGCATCCACACCTAAAATAGAAATGTGGTAGTTTCTCATACTTAATGGGAATCCAGTGAGCCTTCTCTTTAATTATTATAGTCCTTCCTCTCACCAGGGGTTTTAGAAAATTTATTTCAATTAAAATGCTTAAGAACATACCCCATCCACTCTCATCCACCTTAGTGTCTACCTCCACTACTCTACCGATCGTGCCTCCTAAAATCTGACCCTGCTCCCTGTTCATACACACCAGTGGTAGGTCATGCATTTGAACCCAAAGTCTTTCGCTATTAAAGTTCATTTTCTGTGGTGGTGGTGTCAATCCATCAAATTGCAAAATCACAAACAGCTAGTTGTCGAATAGCCATGGTCTTCCCTCTAGAATCCGATGCTTATCAGCTTGGTTTGCAAACACCATCGCAAAAATGTTCGATCCCAACTTTTGGAACTTGGCTCTCTTACTTATCCTTCACAATTTTACCATCATGGCTTCAGTCACTGCTTTGCTTATACTTCTCTCCATCCAAACTTTCCCAACCAAGCTTATATCTCCTTTGTAATTCAAGTCCTTCAAAACATCATCTCCAAACTCTATATTCAAGGCTTTCTCTTCCGTTAGCTTCAATCCTTCACCACCAAATCCCAGACATGGCCACCAGATTTCAGTCGTTGCCACTAGTACTAGTCACTCCAATACAACGGATCGAGCCGTTATTTTGGCCCTCCACCCCTAACCACCTCCAATTCTATTAGAATCTTAGTGGCCACTTCACCTTAGCTTTCTTCTAGAGATAAAAAAGAGAGAGAAGACTTTGTTCCTTTTTTTCCCTTCCTGTATTGAATGGGAAGCAACAGTTACCTACTCGCTTGCTATAGTGGTAGAGCAAGTAGTAGCAAATAATATAATGTGATAACAATTAAATTATGCATAATTTTCTAATTTTAAATAAAATAGTCTCTAATCATCTAATGCCACATTATGGGATAATGAGAATCGAGATGATGAATAGCATTTGTCATTAGTTAAAGCACATTTAATAGACCAAGTAGGACCTAATGAATTAGTAATAGCTCAAGAACCTTTCTAAAAGCTCGTAAAAATTTTATTGGACGAGTTACACTTATTTTGGACTTTGAGAAGTAAGGCTTGGTTTATTATAAACTCCAAGTTTGTGAAAGTGTTCACTCCAAACACAGTTACCATTCTACATTCCTACTCATAATAAAATTCCTAACCAATTACTTTCTATAAACTCCAATCAAGCACGTCTCAAACTTCCACTAGAATTCACTTAATAGAGCTCTCCCAATAGGATTACAATTCCACATTCATCTTCAGGTTAAAAGTCTTAAACCTAACAATATAAAGTCCCTCTGCTGTGAGTGAAAATCATAATGAAACTTGAAGTAGTGTTGGGGACCTCGGTCTAGTCCCCAAACATTAGGGTCCACGGGTCTCCCGTCGTCTTATGATGATCGAATGTTTCTCATCGTCTTGCTTGGTCTCGACTAGGATATGGCAATGAAGGGTTCCTAGGTTAATGAATGTATGGTGTTTAGTGATGGATTTGATTATTATAATGAATTCGGGTGATCTAAGTGGTGAATTTGTGTGTTTGATGCAATGTAGGATGGCTTGATGATGACCCTTGGTATTGGCAACACTTGGGTGATGTTTAGGGTTGGTATGGTGAAGCGAGGCTAGGGTTTGAATGGTGAATGGATATGGTTACGAATTTTGGAAGAGTTTTTTTGGGTAGTCTAGGGTTTTGGTTAGGTCAAAGATGAAGTGGATCTTAGGATTTGTGATGTGTAGGATGAGATCCAAAAAATAGGAATTTGAGGCTAGGGTTAGGGTTTCCTAAAATGTAGGAAATTTTTATGGAAATTAGGGTTTACGACTAGGCTTGTTGGAGGCAATAGATCTAGGCTAGATCTAGGATTTTGTGGCTTTATGGAATAGATCTATGATAGATCTATAGTTTTATGATGATGGGAATTAGATCTAGGATGAATTATGGGTGAATGGAGGTCCAATTAGTGTTTGGGTGGTAGGAAAGTGTATGGAAAGTATGTGGTAATGGGTATTTTGGCTAGATCTCTTGGGAATGGTAGATCTATGATGTTATATGAATGAAGAACTAAAGAATTATGGAATTGGAATGGGCTAGGAGTGATTTGTGTTTGGAATATGAGAAGATGCAAGAAAATATAAGATCAATGGGAAATTATATGAACAAGTAGGAAAATATATATGAACAAAGAATCAATGACTCAACAAATGAAAGATGAAGACTCTCTTTTTGGTATATATGAATATTTTGAGAAATCAAAGAAAAGTAAGAATAATGCTTAGACTATGTTTGATAGGTAAGAAAATATAGATGAACAAACTAGGAAATAAACAAGAACAGAGATAGATAATTGAATGGAAAAAAGAAAATACTCATAAGGTTGATAAATTGAATCAACACCGATTCACGAATTGCACGGTGATGATCCTCTCATTGGGATTCACGAATTGCACCCAAGTAGCCCAAGTGCCAAGCACCAAAAGATGATCTCCTAAACAAATAATCTCCCTCTAGGGTAAATGCCAAAAGATGTAAAATTAAATACTAAGGGTCCTATTTATAGATCTTACAAGTTGGAAACCCCCAAAAAGTCCCTACCAAGATAAATTAAATAAATAAATAAACTAAAAACAACAACATAGTGATGGACGGGCCCATGGGCGGGGGATGCCCATGGATGGGCCATGGTGGCTCATGATGAGCACGACATGATGCCATGCATGGCTTGATGGTTGGTACGGCTTGGGCCTGTACATGGCTTGTTGCTAGGCGTGGCATGGTGCCACGCATGGGTCTGCTAGATGGCCTGGCTGCATGGCATGACATGGTGTCATGCGTTGGTCTGATGGTAAACATGGCATTGTGCTATGCGTGGCCTGCTGATGGTGACATGGTATGGTGCCAATCCTAGGCCTGATGGTGGGCACGGGGTGGTGCCATGCTGTTGCTGTGAGGCCCAGTCAAGTGGCTTGGGCGATGGTCCTGCATGACCCATGCTGGTGGCCTGGGCAATGGGCATGCATGGCCCAAGCTGACGGTCTGGGCACTGGGGCTGCAAGGCATGGGCTGGAGCTTTGCATTAGATGGCATGTCTGGTGGGCATGCCACTAGCCTTACTTACAAGGCACGGGTTGGAGCCATGAGCTGGATGGCGTGTCTGTGAGGGCACACCGCTATCCTCGCTAAGTGGTGCTGGGGTGCATGCACGTAGGTGCACACTCAAGGGAATGCGCAGGCCTGCTCGCATGGTCTCTGCACTACTAATAGCCTCCATGGGCTCCTGCTGCTTGTCTGGGCAGGAGCCAAGGCATGCAAGTAAGCTAGCCATGTGACTGTCCTGGACTTGCTGTGGCAGGAACCATGGCATGGCTTCGGTATGTTTGTGCGGTTGACATGAGTGTGCCATGGCAATGGGCCATGGCATGCTAGGGATGTTGTCAAGTACATGCCATGGCGAGGGCCATGGCATGTTTGTGGGGCTATCATGCAAGTGCCATGGTAAGGGCCATGGCATGATGGTGGTGTTGTTAAGTGTGTGCCATGGCAGGGGCCATGGCATGTCCGTGGAGCTATCAGGAGCGTGCCATGGTTGGGCCCATGGCATGCCTATGGGCATGCTGATGGGCTACTGGTCATGCTGATGGTGCTGACCATGTTGATGGCTCATGGGGCTATCAAGACATGTCAGTGACAGTGTCAAGGCAGGACCCATGGGACTGTCAAGGCATGGCCTATGGGGCTATCATGGCATGTCAACAACAGTGTCAACGAGTTGTCAGGGCATGCCAACAGCAGTGTCAATGGGCTATCAAGGCTAAGCCATGGCCTAGTCAAATGGAAAGATATGAGCCATCTTCCAATTGACTTGTGCCACTCCCGCAATCTTCCTAGGGTCTTCACTAGACCCCTAGAAAAGTCCTGCAAAGCTAGGCTTGACCCCATATGTGGCCCAATCTCGGATGTCCATGCATGTCTAGGACCTTGTCCTAGGGTGATTTTTGTTGGGGCCTTGTCAAGTAGCCACACCTCACATTCCTCACGTTACAGCCACAATCAAAACACTAAGCACGCCGGAAACCACTCACCATCTCTTCCTCCCACACACCTCACGGCCTCCACTAAGTGGCTACCACCTCTTTCCCTCAAACCAACTCACACCCTAAGCCACAAGTCCTCCACTTAGAGAGTCTTGGTTTTAGCCACCTCTACACACACAACCAACGCTCACCGCAGCTCAACCTTGAGGACACTATACCACTACCACACAGTTGCACCAAGAACCACCAAACAACAAAGCCGCTGCCACCCTCGTTCGTTTAACCCAACACCAAACAGAAACCAGTGACACACGAGAAGCTGAGCATCCTCTATTTTAGCCCCACAAAACAGAGCACCCAAACCAGCCGTTGCACCTCCACATTGCACCGACAACTACCACTATTCCTTCCCCACTATGAATCCTCTAGTCGTGCCCCACAACACGTTGGGGCCAAATCGAGAGCCATTCCTTTCCATAGTTGAGGCCATGACACCATCGCCAATCACAACAGAAGACGTTAGAGGACATGTCTCTACCATCGAACGCTGCCAGTTGATGCCCAACACCACTATCTGCAACCACACCATTTTCCTCAGTCACACACACGCACACCCATTCTCTACGTAAGTTATTTCCCTCCGTCCCTACTTTAGTTTTTCTCTCACTCCTTATCGTTGTATCTGTCTCTTGCTCAGTATAGATCTATGTTTTAATTGGTCTAGATTATATTGAAGTTTGGTTACAGACTGGGCATGTTATATGAAAAGGTACATGAGGTGGGTCTGTGACACCCCGTTTTTACGTGTATTTTCACTGAAATAATATTTTAATTTAATTAAATAGTTTATTTTTACTAGTTATTTATTATATTTTAGCTTTATGTTATGTTTAAAATATTTTCTTAGTTTTATTACTTTTAAACTTATTTTCGTTGGATCAGTTGTTGGACTCCAGAGGTGAGGATTGGATCTCATTTCTTTTCTTCTCTTTTTCTTTTTCCCTTTTTCCTTTTCTTTTTCTTCTTTTCTTTCTTTTCTTTCTTTTTCTTCTTCTTTTTCTTCCTGTTTTCCCTCTCCCCGTGCGCAGCAGCAGCTCTCCTTTCCATTTCGTCGCCGCCCCTTTGACCGCCCGGTGCGCCGCCGTCCGGCGGCTGTGTTGTACACCACCCCCACCATTCTCTTCCCCTCCCATCAGAGATCATCCCCACCAATTTTCAGAACCATCGGACCAGCCGTTAGCCGCCACGAGCCCCTAGAAGTCACGGCACCTGCATGTTTTTCTCCCCTGTCGCCAGTTGCTTTTGCAGCCCAAAACCACGGCTCGCCGGCGGTGTGGCCTACACCACCCACCTAGTTTTCTTCCCCTCTCACCGGTGAACATCTCCACCAAGTTTCACCTTCATCCGAGCCACCGTTAGCCACCACGAGTTCCTCCAAGCCATTCGGTTTTTCACCGATTCCGGCGCCGTTGCACCACCTCCGACCACCATTTCTTCACAGCTTCTTCCCCTACCTCTTGCCGACCTAAACCACCCATTTCTGACCTCGATCCATTGCCGGAGCAGCTCTCACGAGCTCAACTCCGTTCAGCCCCTTTTTAGCCTTCAACCGCCATTTCCACCACCACCCACGGCCAAAATTCGTTTCCCTTAACTTCATAAACATCCTTAGACCATTCCCTATCAATCCCGAGTTTTGGTTTGTCCCCGTTCAAAAGTGGGTAGTTTACAACCCACGGCCACAGTGAAATTTCACTGTTACGTTGCTTTTCTTCCGCCGTTTGCAACGCCGCGAGCTTTCTAAAAATACCATATAGCGCTATAAGTATTTTCCAAACTCTACTTTTAGATTTAAATATATTTTGCTCCTACAATAATTATTTGTTGTTGGTTGGCTGATTCCGGACTGAGTCCGAGGAGTTCGGGGGTCGGATGGATGGAGGACGGAGTTGCTTGATTTATTGATTTATGGTTGGTTGATTGTTTTGTGCATTGAAATCGCATTTACATGGTGCATGCACGTGTGTTTTATTTAATTTGAGAAAATCCTGTTTTATTGGCGTAAGTGGATTTTCGGGTGTGTGTGTGTATCACGACCCCAAGTCGGGATGGGGTATTATCCCGGTGGAGCTCCTCTGGTCACTCGGTAGCGTAATAAACTGAGTGACGTCCCCTGAGTTGTCGCTGGACGATGATGGGAGCAGGGGCTAGAAGATGCTTGGCTATGAACGCGCGGGGCTCGGAACCGGGCATCGCTCTACGCACCGACTCCGTGGCCCTTCGCTGGCGAGGGCTAGAGGATGCTTGGCTATGAACGCGCGGGGTGCGGAACTGGGTATCGCTCGTTTAGGTGTCACATGTGTGGTCGTTACCTACGGTGTGGCACTGGAGCCAGGGTGTGCGGATGACCCCTAGGGGAGGTCATGGTGCATACGGATTAATTGGTTAACGGTTTGAGTTGGATATGAGCCAAATGTGACTTTTGGCGTGATATTTGGAAAGGTTATGTTTTTGGGCCAAATGAGATTTTTGGCGTGCGTGGAAAAGATATGATTTTATGGCTTTTGTGCATTGGCATCCTTTCATGCATATTGTTGAGTTTAATATGTTTTTATTTAGTGGCGTTTGGATCTTACTTACCTGCGGCACCATTTTTGGTACCGTAGATTTTGGTGCAAAGATCGAGGATGAGGAGGAGGAGACTGAGCTCGAGGATGCGGCTCCGCCAGGGTGCTGAAGTTAAAGTTTAAGTTTTGTTATTTGGTTTAAAACTATATTTGTATTTTATAATATTTTATTATGTATGTTTTGAACAGGTTTGTATTAAATTAAGAAAAATTCTGGTACTTAGTTATTGACTTTGCTTTTCGCTGCGTATTTCTCGTGCACATTCATCGATTTTACACACACTTGCCACATCGATAGGGTGGTGACCCGTGATGTCATTATTCGGACGTCTCGATTTCCCCGTGTCTGTGCGTGGGGATTTGGGGGCGTCACAGGTGGTATCAGAGCGGTTCAGCTCTGGATAAAACCATATGTCCCATAGGTGGAGTACCAGAAAGTTTTAAAAGCTTGTGTTAAAATTATTTTAATTTATTTAAGTTGAATTGTTTTTCTTTAACTTGATTCGATTTTATTTGATTTGAATTTATTTTATTTAATTCCATTTGATTTGGTTTGGTTTGATTTGATTTTATTTGAATTGCAAGTATGTTGTTTTATTTTTTTTATTTATTTTGTTTTAAGTTGTTTTGTTTTGTTTTTTTCGGAGTTAAAAAAGTGGGGTTGAGGATTGTGCTATGGCAGGAGGACGGTACTATCGAGAATGTCGTTGATAGGAATAAATACTTAGTGTAGTAGGGTTGAATTTTATAGAGGTGGGTTACTTTTATAATATTGTGGCTAGAAGGGAACGACATGGATTAGGCAATCTCTTGGGAGTTGGAATGTAAGTTGCAACTAAGGAGGGGAGTTAGCTTTAAGTCACTTAAGATGGTTGAGGTCTTAGGTTTTGTAGAATTTATGTAATGAGGCTATAGAATAGGAGAGTGTAGGTTCAACGAACTTTAAGGATTGGTTTAAGATAATTTTATCTAAGGTTTGAGGCCTTATAGATTTTAGGAAATAAGATTTTGGTAATTAAGGTGTTAGGTTCGACAAGGTTTGGGGGAAATAATTAAATTTCAAGTTTTAAATTTCGCTAATTCGGATGAACAATTTGGTGGCAATTGGGGTTTTAAAATTTACAAGTTTTAAGGTGAATGTTTTGGATTAAAGCCATCAATCTCGAGGATTTCAGAAAATGATTTATTATCCGTTAATGTATTAGATTTTAAAAGCTTTGGGAGCCGATTGTTCTATTATGGGGTGTAAGCTCATTGATCTTAGAAATTCTAGAAATTATTCTTATTTGATTTAAGGTTTTAGAATTGTAGAGTTGAAGGACCAATTTATAATAAGAGTTGAGTTCTTAGTTTTACAGACTTGGTGTGCTAGCTTGATCCACTCTGGAGAGTGATTAGTTTGCAACCATGAAAATGGGGTTGATCAGAGTTTAGTTAATAATATGAAATTTTTCTGGGGTACATTTCTTTGAGAATGGAAGGTAATGATTTAGCTCATATACTTCTTTGAGGATTGTAGATATTGACTTAGTTCAGAAAATGACTATTGTTAACTCGATGTTGTAGTAATCGATTTTAGGAAATGATTTTTATCGGTTCGGAAGAAATAGATCCATTGAGGTTTTGGAAGCAATAGTTTAATTGTTGGTATTGAATTCGATTGAAGTTGAGACCTTATGTTCCAGAGACTTTGGGGAACAGATTATTAGCAGGTTTAAGGTCATTTTCAGTACAAAGCTTTAAGCGATAACTATTTGCTGATGTTAAGGGTATAAGTTAAGCAGATATAGGAATGATTCATGTTGATTTGCGGATATAAGTCCAGATGATGGAAATAGTAGTAATGGATTACTTGTACGTTGGAATGACTATTGGTTTCGGCTAAGGACGTATGAGATCGACACGTGATAGTGGTGAATCGAATGGAGCGTTCAGTCGAAGCGTGTTACTCAATGGAATGTTGGTTGACAATAATTGTTATAGCTCGAGGTTATAGTGACAAGTTTTAGGATTGATTCATACCGAGTTGAGGATAATAGATGATGCAAGTTTTGGGAAATGAAATTTTGTTTATTTTGAGGATAAGGTACAGATGTTGGAAATGGAAGTGATGGATCACTTATATGTTAGAATGATTATTGATCTTAGCTAAGGGTACATGAGATCCATTTATAGTGGTGGTGAGGGTGTATGGATTTCGGAGAGTACAAATCCTAGTCTCTTTTTGGCTTGAGAGAAGTGGCTTTGGTGAGTACTGAAGTGGATTAGATGTGATAGTATTAAATTCAATAGATTTTAACTTCAAGTTCTTAGTGAGTTGATCGGAGTGTACAGTTGAAGTGGGTTACCAATTGAAGTGATGGTTGGCATTTATTGTTGAGACTATCTTCAAGAATTAATTGTGACTTGAGGTCACATAGGAATTTAAATTTTGAGGCTATACTTTCCTTTGGAGTTTGAGTGTCCAGTTGGGAGAATTATAGACATTTTATTTAACTTGAAGAGAGGTTGTTGGGTCGCCATGTGTAGTGGATAATAAAATCTTGAAAGTGGAAGTTTGGGAATCAACGGTGATTAGCCTAAACAAGTACGTAAGGTAATAAGCAGTAGGAGTCAGGAGGGTAGTGCCATAGTTTTGATGGATTGGAGGTTTGAATAGCATGGCCTATCTTGAGATTTAATTTTGTATGCAATTGAAGGAAATAGTCGTGCTAATATTAGGGTTATGAGAATAGAAGTAGGTAAGTGAGTTTACAAGAAGGGTTCATTAAGGTTATGGTGAATTTAATCGTGGTTCGTAGTGAATTTAGTTATCTCTAAATTAGACAATATTCAGAATTTAGGTGATGATCTTGAAAGTGTAAGTTGTTAGGTAGGAGTTATAGGTGCTTTATTAGTTGGTCGGGACGGATTCGAGCCTTATGTTCTTTATATTAGATGAGATTGGCGTATTTTGAGATAATGATACTTGTTTTTAATTTGGAAGGTTGCAATTGATTGATATCGTCTTCTTTGTTGATGATCATGGGTGTCTTTGCAGAATTTTGATTTAATTAAGGTAGCTAGAGATAATTGAGGAATAGGAGTGATAGTTCATGATTTTGGGAGACTTTATTTTCTATCAAAATGTGGCAAAGGATTTTCTTGCTTCCAAGTGTTAGAGTTAGCTTGTACTCAAGGGTGTTACTTTATGAGGATATAGTCTTTTTGCTTTTTGGCGAGTTATCAGAGTGCGCATGGAAGCGTGATATTTTGGAGATAATTAGGTGTGCTGATTTTGAGTAATTAGTGATGACCTAAAATTTCGAGAAGGTGCTTGTAATTGGAGAGTAATATCTTTTTTGGGCAAATTATGTTTATTGATGGTTTATTTTGGAAGTGACTATTAGGTTACCAAGATATAGTATACAATGAAAGTTTCGATGATATAGCATGAAGGTTGATTGAGCTTAATACAATTCATTTTAAGAAGTAATAATTTTTAGAATTTTCTTGGGTGTGGTTTTGAAGTTCTTGACGATATGGTAATTCCGGTTTACGTGGCTGCTTTAGGAGTTCTAGACGTGATACGTCGCTGGGAGACTAGTACGAATATGATGGAATTGCTTTAGGAGTATAATTGGAGAGAGCTTTAATCATACTTGTGTGGAAATGGCTGATGGTATGATTTTCTCAAGTATACTCTGAGTTGCGTATTCTATCCTGCTTGGCGCTGATATTGATCTCACAAATTTCGAGGACGAAATTTATTTTAAGGGGGAGGATGTGACACCCTGTTTTTACGTGTATTTTCACTGAATGAATATTTTAATTTAATTAAATAGTTTGTTTTTACTAGTTATTTATTATATTTTAGTTTTACGTTGTGTTTAAAATATTTTCTTAGTTTTATTGTTTTTAAACTTACTTTCATTGGATCAGTTGTTGGACTCCAGAGGTGAGGATTGGACCTTATTTCTTTTCTTTTCTTTTTCTTTTTCCCTTTTTCCTTTTTCTTTTTCTTCTTTTCTTTCTTTTCTTTCTTTTTCTTCTTCTTTTTCTTCCCGTTTTCCCTCTCCCCATGTGCAGCAGCAGCTCTCCTTTCCATTTCGTCGCTGCCCCTTTGACCGCCCGGTGCGCCGCCGTCCAGCGGGCCGCTGTCTGGCGGCTGTGTTGTACACCACCCCTACCATTTTCTTCCCCTCACACCAGAGATCATCCCCACCAATTTTCAGAGCCATCGGACCAACTGTTAGCCGCCACGAGCCCCTGGAAGTCACGGCACCTGCCTGTTTTTCTCCCCTATCGTCGGTTGCTTTCGCAGCCCAGAACCGCCGCTCGCCGACGGCGTGGCCTACACCACCCACCCAGTTTTCTTCCCCTCTCACAGGTGAACATCCCAACCAAGTTTCACCTTCATCCGAGCCACCGTTAGCCACCACGAGTTCCTCCAAGCCATACAGTTTTTCACCGATTCCAGCGCCGTCGCACCACCTCCGGCCACCATCTCTTCACAACTTCTTCCCCTACCTCTTGCCAACCTAAACCACGCATTTCAGGCCTCGATCCATTGCCGGAGCAGCTCCCACGAGCTCAACTCCGTTCAGCCCCTTTTTGGCCTTCGACCGCCATTTCCACCACCACCCACGGCCAAAACTCGTTTCCCTTAACTTCATAAACATCCTTAGACCATTCCCTATCAATCCCGAGTTTTGGTTTGTCCCCGTTCAAAAGTGGGTATTTTACAACCCACGGCCACAGTGAAATTTCACTGTTACGTTGCTTTTCTTCCGCCGTTTGCAACGCCGCGAGCTTTCTAAAAATACCATATAGCGCTGTAAGTATTTTTCAAACCCTACTTTTAGATTTAAATATATTTTACTCCTACAATAATTATTTGCTGTTAGTTGACTGAGTCCGAGGAGTTCGGGAGTCGGATGGATGGAGGACGGAGTTGCTTGATTTATTGATTTAAGGTTGGTTGATCGTTTGCGCATTGAAATCGCATTTACATGATGCATGCAAGTGTGTTTTATTTAATTTGAGAAAATCCTCTTTTATTGGCGTAAGTGGATTTTCTGGTGTGTGTATATCACGACCCCAAGCCGGGATGGGGTATTATCCTGGTGGAGCTCCTCTGGTCATTCGGGAGCGTAATAAACTGAGTGACGTCCCCTGAGTTGTCGCTGGGCGACGACGGAAGCGGGGGCTAGGGGATGCTTGGCTACGAACGCGCGGGGCTCGGAACCGGGCATCGCTCTACGCACTGACTCCGTGGTCCATCGCTGGCGAGGGCTAGAGGATGCTTGGCTACGAACGCGCGGGGCGCGAAACTGGGCATCGCTCGTTTAGGTGTTACATGCGTGGTCGTTACCTGCGGTGTGGCACTAGAGCCAGGGTGTGCGCATGACCCCTAGGAGAGGTCATAGTGCATACGGATTAATTGGTTAATGGTTTGAGTTGGATATGGGCCAAATGTGACTTTTGGCGTGATATTTGGAAAGGTTATGTTTTTGGGCCAAATGAGATTTCTGGCGTGCGTGGAAAAAATATGATTTTATGGGTTTTGTGCATTGGCATCCTTTCATGCATATTGTTGAGTTTAATATGTTTTTATCTAGTGGCATTTGGATCTTACTTACCTGCGGCACCATTTTTGGTGCCGTAGATTTCGGTGCAGAGATCGAGGATGAGGAGGAGGAGGTTGAGCCCGAGGATGCGGCTCCGTCGGGGTGCTGAAGTTAAAGTTTAAGTTTTGTTATTTGGTTTAAAACTATATTTGTGTTTTATAATATTTTATTATGTATGTTTTGAACAGCTTTGTATTGAATTAAAAAAAATTCTGGTACTTAGTTATTGACTTTGCTTTTCGCTGCGTATTTCTCGTGCGCATTCGTCAATTTTATACACACTTGGCACGTCGATAGGGTGGTGACCCGTGATATCATTATCCGAACGTCTCGATTTTCCCATGTCTGTGTGTGAGAATTTGGGGGCGTCACAGGGTCCTTGTGACAGGAAATTATTCATAGAGTTTGGAGTAGTAATACAGGTACATAAATTTACAAAGTTTATGTGATCTTGGGATTAATTGTAAAGTTAAGGAGAAATAATTATGTGGACATCAAAGTATTCGGGGTGACGACATATAAGGGTTTTGAGGATTTTAGAATTTTTAGAAAATATAGATTCTTTTAGTATCTTAGGCTTTAATTACAAATTATGTATTTAATAAGAGATTTATGCAAATTACATGTATTTTATAAGTAATTAGTCTTGTCTATGAAATATTAGATTAGCACTACGAGGTAAGTAGCATGATCATACTCTTTCACGTATGTACGATAAACAGCATGTCTTTTATAAAAGGACTATGCATGTACGCCCTCCGTTAGAAGCCCCCTTTTATGTACCCAAGTCATGATAAAATTATAAAAAATTTATAATTTTATGTATGGGTTTCATGTTAGCTTCAATAACATATGCATCAAGATATTTTACAAAAATCCAGGGTTTTATGTTAAGAATTATAAATCAAAATATTTATGAATACTCATGTTTTTATGTGAGAGTTATGCATTAAAATATTTGTGAAAAAGCCATGATTTTATGTGAAGAGTCATGTATCAAAATATTTATGAAAAATCATGATTTTAATTGAAGAAACGTGCATCACTTCATTTTATGAAATATGCAATTTCTCTTGAAATCTATAATATGACAAGATATAACAAGTTTGCAAGTATGATAATGATGAAATATGAATGATAAGATATATAACGACATATGCTATGATATTAAGAATGTACCGTATGTTATGGGCATATTGTATTGCCAGGTTGTACATGCTGGTCGTGCACCCAGTGTGTCTTTCTTAGGTATGAGTTCCACAACCCATTGCTACGGGTGGAATCAGAATCTACTTAGATTCGCTAACCCTAGCAAACGGGGGTCAACAATGGGTATCGGCTTATGACAAGTGAAAGATAAGTTATGTTCATGTTATTTACATATGTATTTATGAGTATGCATATTTTTCAAGAAATCCTAAGTTATTATGTTTACTGTATGATGTATTGGTTATTGAGTATTCAACTCATTTTTATATGTTTTGAGTATTTAATATAGATTGAATTTATTTATTTATGGGATATTTAGTAGCTGGCACTTCAAAAGTAAGAAAAGTTTTTAAGTTAAGTTTAGTAGCACATAGGTCCCTCAAAAATTCTATAAAAATGACTTTATTGGGGAATGGGATGTTACAGTTGGTATCAGAGCAAGGTTTGAATGATTCTATAGACTTTTTGAAATAAAGGAGAGGAAGCAAAGAAGTTTCTCTTTATGGAAAGAAAAGGAAGGGAAGGAAGGTCTAGGCCAAAGTCTCCCCAATGCAGATTTTGTTATGTACATAGTAAGTATGTTAGAAATTTTCCTTTTAGTACTTAAATGCATTTTGAATGACATTTTTAAAACATGTATGTTAGAATGGCACCTCCTGGAAGAAAATCACACACACCCCACTCTAAGAATAATAGTGTATAAGATGAGAGTCCCGAAGTACTCACTGCTGTGGCAACTCGTTTATTTCTAGAGGATGGTCAATGGTGAGATGGTGGTAGACAGAAACACAAGTTGGATGCACATTAGAACAATTCTCCTGCCAGCACCCTTCTACTTTAGACGGCAAGTCAAATGCCATGGATAGGAGTGTAACGAGTCCAGTTTGATCAGGTTTTTGACAAAACTTGAGACCAAACTAGTATGTACAAGTTTTGCATTTTAGAAAACCGATTATGCATCAGCTACCCTCCTAAACCGGTACCTCCGGTTTTACAGGTTCCGATCCAGTTTTTTGGTTTTACTAGTATTAGTATATATATATTAGTATTAGTTATAGTAATTAAAATAACTATATATTATTATTTGTTATAGTAATTTTAATTTATTATAACTATATCATTGATAGTGATAGTATTAGTATTACTATATCATTATTTCATATATAATTATTTAGTATAGTGATTTTTATAGTAATTTATATATAGACTTAAATTATATTACTAATAGTAATATAGCATTAGACTATTAGTATGAGGCTATAAAATGTAAATTTTAATTGATATACATTATATACTAATATATATTAGTATTACGAATTTACTAATGTACTTATCAAAAAGAATATATTGAGAATTTATTAGGCCATAAAATGTTATTAATATATATATTATGATTAAAGCATATGATTAAATAAATTTTCATGTTTAAAATTAAAATTTTATGTTATAAATTATAATAAAATTATCTTATATATAATTATAATTTATATTATTATATATAATATTTAAAAAATTAATTTAAAATATATAATATAGCGAACTGATTCGGTCCTAAAAAGTATAAAACCAGAATCAGACCGATACCAGCTAGTTTTGGAACTAAGGGAATCGGTCCCAGACCATACGAGTTCCACTAATCTGATCTGGTTTTCCAGTTAAATTTTACACCCCTAGCCATGGATGCGGAGAGCTGGATCGAACAATTGGAGCAAATCTTTGAGGCACTTTATTGCACAGACAATCAGAAGGTGACTAATGCTGCTTCAACTTGACAGACATGGCAAACAAGTGGTTGAAGTCAACAAGTACACTCTTGCTGATGGGCGATGAAATCCCATCATGTGGGAGCATTTTAAGAAGAAATTTTTGGAGCATTTCTTTCCTCAAACTTTTTGTGAGTCTAGGGCTCGTCAGCTTGCGGATCTTACCCTAAGAACAAGAACGATAGATCAATACGCCACCAAATTCATGGACTTGTCCTGTTTCACTAATTTCTTAATTCCGAATGAGGAAAAGAAAGCTGAAAAGTTCAAGTTCAGTCTAGATTGCAGGATTGGGGAACGTGTACATACTCTCAATATTCGGGATTTCACAGAGTTGGTCACCCGAGTTACCATTGCTAAAGAAGACATTCAAGAAAGTATCGACTACAATAACCAAATGAAGCACCAACAACACCAACCCACATCACATAGGGATAAGAGGCCTTCTAGGGACAATGGACAGAGGCCATGACAGGGTGAAACAAGATGGCTTCCCATGTGTGAGAAGTGTGGTAAGAGGCATGTTGGGAAATGTTTGATGGGAACCATAAAGTGTAGGCAGGAAGGACATCATATTCGAGACTGTCCTAGGAAGAACCCATTTACTACTCAAGCTACAAGAGATAGACAGAGGAATGTGGTACCAGCTTGAGTTTTCTCCTTGGCACAGTTGCCTGACCCTGACTTGCCTGCCAATGAGGACACGTAACTATCTTCCTCAACCACTAGTATTAATTGTTGTTGGAATGGGATTATTGGCATGATTACATATAACTTAAGGTCTTACTTGCATACTTGAATGGATATAGACGAATGGAAGATAATAGGCATAGGACTACAATATTTGAAGAAAAAATATGCTCTAAATGGACTTTGGCCTAGACCTGCGACCATGAGCAGAATCAGAATCAGAATTTACTTAGATTCACTAACCCTAGCACATGGAGATCAACAATGGGTATCGGTCTATGACAAGTGAAAGATAAGTCATGTTCATGTTACTTACGTATGTATTTATGAGTATACATATTTTTCAAGAAATCCTATGTTATTATATATGTTTATTGTATAATGTGTTGCATATTGAATATTCGACTCATTTTTCTATATTTTTATATTTTAACCACTCCATGTGATGATCTTTATGATGATAGAGCCACAGAACAAGACTTGACCTAGGAAGGCGAGGTAGAGGCCTAGAAAGTTTATGTTATGCTTGGTTTTATGATATTAGTTTAATAAATTATTTTAATAAGCATACGACTTATTGATTTTAAATTAGTATTTCCGTAAGCTCTTTTTTATTTTTTTTATTTTAAGTATTTAATATAGATTGAATTTATTTATTATAGGATTTTTTGTTATATAGCAAGACTGCCAATCCACTCCATTTTAGATTGGATAAAAATGATTATCTATCTGGGTAAACTCCTAGGCCTACAGGAGAATGAGAGCCACCATTTCCAAATATATGCAGTCGTTCTTCTAGATCTTCTGTGGAAAAGTTGAAATGAGAAAGTCCACAATTTTTCAAGTTTCTCTCTGGAAGAAATAAAGAAGCAACTAGCCACAGTTTATGAAAACTACAAAAATGCCTGGTCCATTTGCTCTTCGACCAAAACCCCAACTCTCGTTTGGAATCCTCCTCCATTTGGATCTTTTAGTATCTCCTTTGATGCAGCAGTGAGAAATGATTTTTATGTAACTTCAGCAATTCAGAGAAATCACTTAGGTGATATTTTGGAGATCTACACAGAAAAAATTGCCTCTTCAATCCCGTTGGTAGCTGAAGCAAAAGCGGCATTACTAGCAACCGTCATGGCAAGTAGTTCCTTTCAATCCAACTCAAGCTTTATAACAATAGAGGGTGATGCTCAGTCAGTTTTCTCAGCAATCGATTGTAAAGATTCTACCCTTTTTTGATCGATCTCTCCCATTATAGAAGACATTAGATCATATGCAGAAGACCATCCATCTTGAAAATTTACCAAAATTCATTGATCTCAAAACCGATGTGAACACTCGGTAGCGCAGTGGGCAGCTACAAACTATGTGTTTGGTAACCTATCCCTTTTTTCAATTCCTCATTGCTTTTTATATCTGGACAGTGGAAAGGATCCACCCCCTCTTTTATAACTCTCCTTTATATATATTATAAGCTTGATTAGAAAAAAAAAAAAAAAAGAAAAATTAAGCCTCAAAAATTTATAAACATAACTTTATTAAGGAACAGGTGTTACACATGTCTAGCTAAATTTAAAAAAAAAAAAAAATCAATTAAGATTGAGGATATTACAATTATACCCTAATGTTATCGCTTAAAATTACAATTATACCCTAATATTATCACTATCTCTCACTCACATACTCCTGACCGACCCTAAGGCTAACACTATCACACGGCCGCCCAGTACAACTCCTCCCACCTCGTAACCTCTCTGAGTCTCCCTCTCTCCCTCTCTCACGGTCTCCCCTCCGTCTCTCTCACGGTTTCCCTCCTTCTCGGTCTCGGTCTCCGTCGTCTCGGTCGGTCTCAGTTGGCTCCGTCGTCATATCCATCGGTCTCCGAAGTCCTTCTGTCTCTGTCTCATCGGCCGCCCCGCCTCTGTGTCTCTCACGGTGCCCCTCTCTGAGTGTCTCTCTCTCTCACACGGCATCCCTCTCTAAAAGGTTAGAACTTCTTAAATTTTCTTCACCTTTTCATTTCAAATAGAATTATTTTTATTTTTTTTTATTTTTATCAAACGCATTCGATTTCCTGTTTGTTGGTTTGGGACTGGTAGCTATGTCACGTTGACGGTCACAGATGTTTGGTTGTAATATTGATATTTCTCAATATATTTATTTGACCTATTAGTATTCTTATAACATGTTTTCATATTTGTAAATGTTGGGTTTCTAATATTGATTTTATTATAGATTAAAACTTGAAAAGTATTGATATTTTTTGTTAGTACATAGTTTTATTATTGTTTTTTTTAGATATTGATTTAATTTTTACTTGCAATTATGTTAATCATGTCAAATGGATTATATGGGCCACTTCAACCATTTACTTAAATGGTTTGGAAAGGGTTGAAATACGCCATGTCTTGTTGGCCCATTCTAATTAATTATTAAATGAGTTATGCTAGTCGTGTTGTGTCATCGGTTATTTCAATTAGTCATGTTAGGATCTGAAGGTCTGATCCGTTTAAGTAAATGGATTGTGTTTGGGTTGGCTCATATAATTGAATGTCCACATGACACAAATGTAATCCACAAACACGAATTGTCATCCCTACCTAAAATCAAGGAGTGCGGGTTTTGCCCCCAGCATTTCCAGTTGGGGGTTTTTTCTTTTCTTTGCTCCGTGGCGCCAACTTTCAAGTTTTCCCCATCCCATTTTCCTGGCCAGAGAAAGAAAGGTGCTCTCTTTGCTTGTCTTCGTCGATTACTCTGATATTGAATCCTGGTGTGGTATTTTGATTCTTCGTTAGCATCTTGATGTCATTACCAGAGCATGTCTTTTGTGCACTAGTAGGGACACTACACTGGTTGCTAAACTAAGAGGCAGAAGCGAGTTTAGTGTTTTACACTGAAATTTGACCTTAGATTAGTGCTTCCCATGAATTAATATCTCTTATTGTGATTGTTTATGGTGTTGTGTAAAAGATAGAAAGGAAAAAATTACTGAAACTTTTTTGTCAGCATGTCTGTTCTACATCATCTTTGGTATAACGCTTTTCGTTGCATAGTTTGCCTCTCTCTTCTATCTCACTACCAGATAATTTTGATTGAATATCAACTTGCACTGGGTACAATAGGTTCTTCATTAATGGACATCCAGGCAGATGAGAAAGAAGGCTCTCTTATTCTGCTGAAACAAGGAGCTGAAGCTGTGAGTGCAGTTACAATTTGAACTTTTAAATTCTCTCTTTTAGCTGGTTTTAGTTCTTATTGAAAATCTTTGAGAAATTATGTACTTTTTATCCTTTATCTCTTTATATATATGTTGGGTCAAGGGTAAAGTTCAATTACAAGTCATAACTAGCTGGCCCGAATTAATTTTGAAAACAAACATTCATTAGTAGCTTGCCTAAATTTTCAGTTTGGCATGAACCACTATAGAGAAACGTTGACCACTGCAGTTTATAACTTTTATACTGATCTTAATATTCCCTTTCAGAAAATTTTTGAGTCGAATTTTGTGGGAAGGAGGTCCATTGTCAAGGAACGCTTCTCAAAGAAGTATCGACATCCAACTTTGGATTCTAAACTCACTCTTAAGCGCTTAAATGCTGTAAGTTTTTCGCTGTAAAACTGCCTTTCTGATTTTCATACCATAATTGATGAAGCAAGTTTTTGCTTCTTGTCGGATGTCTCTGTAAGTTGATTGCTGAGAACAGGAGGCCAGGTGCATGACAAAAGCAAGACGACTTGGAGTTGCTACTCCTGTGTTGTATTCCGTGGACCCTGTGCTTCATACTCTTACATTTGAGTATGTAGAGGGTCCTTCTGTCAAAGATGTGTTGCTTGAATTTGGGTCACATGGTGTTGTTGAAGAACGATTAGATGATATTGCTTCTCAAATTGGGGATGCAATCGGAAAATTACATGATGGTGGCCTCATCCATGGTGACTTGACCACATCAAACATGTTACTCAAAAGCGGTACCAATCAGCTTGTGAGTTCCCTCCCTTTTTCTTTTTCGTTTGGTGGGTGCAAGTGGAGGTTTCTCATCTTCCTACCATTATTCTCATGATTAGAAGTTATTATCAACCTACATTACAGTCAGTCAATATCTTTCCATAGGTCCTCATAGACTTTGGTCTGAGCTTCACTTCAACCCTTCCGGAAGATAAAGCTGTCGATTTATATGTACTTGAACGAGCACTTCTTTCCATGCATTCTTTGTGTGGGAATGTGGTAAGCCAAGTGATTTTCCTTCCTTTAATGATAGTTTACTTGTCCATTTTTATTGTAGAGAGAAATAAGAAAGAATTGGAAGTGGACTCTTATTTAACTGGTTGGAGCTTCAAAATCTTGTCTTTCGTATTACTTTTCCTTTTCAATTGAAATATCTTGCTTTATCGTGTTTAGAATGATTCAATGAAATTGGATATTAAACTTTCTTCTTACTTGTAAAAAAAATGAAATTGGATTTTAAACTACATCTTTGAGACTTTGTTTCGAAGATTTTGATCATTTCCAAAAATACTTGAGACCCGAAATAGCCAGAACTTCTAAGACCATTACATTTACTTCATTCATATTTATTAAATCTTGTGCACCTATGTTACCTGGCCACGCAACCCTGCCCCATTATGTTGGAAATGACTTCATGTTATTATGAACACCAGCGCATGGAATTTTATGAGAGACACAATACACTTTTCATTATGCTACTTCAATTCTGGTTTTCTCTGTCCATTGTTATTTTGCTAATGATTTTCTGAGCAGAGCCTGATTTCCTCATTATTGCACCTTGGATAGATGGACCGGATACTTGCTGCCTATCGGAAATCATCAAAACAGTGGTCATCCACATTTAACAAGCTTGCTCAAGGTGCATTCCCCACCTCCCTTCTTTTTGTTTTTCTTTTCTTCTTAATTTGGAATGTAAAATGCTATTCTCTGGGTATCTTTGTTCCTTGTTGCATTTCCTGTTTACAAACTTCTTTTGCACCTTCACAGTGCGTCAAAGAGGACGAAAACGGACCATGGTTGGATGAGCTGTTTTCAAATATCTTTACCCATTAAAGTAGAAGAAGAGAATATTCTAGTGGACAGACGTGTTTTAAGATATGTGTTAATGTATCTACACGTTTGTGCATTGGCACAACGATTTAACGAAATGCAGATGCTCTGAACCAAGATGTGAAAATTTTCTCGTCAACAATTAAATAGGTTGCTATGCACTTGTAAAACTGTGTTACAACGTCTGTTGTTTATTCTTCACTGTCATGGGTTACACATTTTTAAGAGGATGACTACTATTATGTGGTCGACATGGAGTTCAGCTACATGCTGTGAAATAGATCTGACTACTATTACGTGGCTGAGAAGTATTGGTATGAATTTTAGTTAGTTTGCCCTTTCAAACCCCTAGGGGTTGGCTCAAGTGGTAAAGGCCTTCATCTTGGTGGTATCCTCCCTCCAGGATCAAATCCCACTATAATATTTTCGAGTGATACTTTCAGTCAACGAAATCCACTATAAGTTAATATTGGGGATTCTGTTCTGTTCACTAATTTTTATGAAACGAACGATCTTAACTCTATGTTATGATCTTGTTTGGCCTTATTGAGTACAAGTTTTGGGCGTTAAAACTTCAAAAATACACACCAACCAAAGTAGATTTAACTGAGAATCGAGCTCGGTTCCATTAGAACTACGAGTAATGATAGTGACAAATGTAATGAAAAAGTAAATTTTTTATGTTTTTTGACTATGAGATTTACTTGATTTTATAAGAGGCCTACACGAAACTCATTTTACATATCGTTATTATAAAACTAGAACTTGCACCATTATCCCATTTTACAATTCTAATAATCTTCGAATTTTTCTACTTTAACCAGCTCGGACCACCCCAGGAAACCATCTAAAAACTCTCTCTCTCTCTCTCTCTCTCTCTCTCTCATGGATCATCATCAGCATCGCCGACGACTTTACAATACGCACGTAAAACTACTGGCCTTCGACCTCCTCTCTCTCTTGCAAACCCCCTCTCATTCTTCCTCAGACCCCATTTCTTTTTCTCGCAAAGGCGCCCTTCTTTCCCGCGCCGAAACCGTGGGCACCGTCACCTCCCGCGAACTCAAACCCAGCAAGTTCCTCAAATTCACCATCGACGATGGCACCGGTTGCGTCGGATGCGTTCTCTGGCTCAACCACCTCGCCTCCCCCTACTTCGCTCGCCGCAGCCCGTCAGATGTTCGACTTATTGCCGAAGCCGCGAACCGCTTCGCTGCGGAGATTAGGCTTGGAGTCGTGGCGAGAGTGCGCGGGAGGATCACTAGCTACCGCGGCACTGTGCAGATCACGGTGTCAGATGTGGTGGTCGAGAGGGACCCGAATGCGGAGACCTTGCATTGGTTGGAATGCATGAATTTGGCGCGCAAGTGTTACGATGCGTCGGGACTCTAATCATGCAGTTTTGTTCATACTGATGTGCATTGCAGAGCGTACCATGTGTTATTGAGTTTGGTGAGTTGGAATCGGTTTTGAAATTGAAATGAGATCCTACATCATCTTTGGATTGGGGTTTGATTTCAAGCTTCGTTTACGTGTATAATTCAGCAAATTCATGATCATAAGCACGATTACCAAAAAAGTTTATCTTCAATCCGGAGTTACTACTGATCTTCAAAAAAATTCTATTATTATACTTACTTTTATTTTTTATCTTTTTATTTTTTTCATGTTTACAAGGGAGGGAAGAGCTGAGCTACGTGTCTAGTTTTTAAAGGGTACAATGGATGCATAAGATCTATGTTCCGGATGAACCAACACCATCCGTCGTGTTTGTCATGTATTATTTTCTCTTCCTAACATACCCTTCTACTGTTTCTTTGCCTGTAGTAAAAAAATTCAACTTGACGTCAATTCTTTACCGTGTACAACACGTTCCACTTCAACCGGAGTCTTTCTTTTTCACTTCCAAGTGATTGGAGAGTGTAATACTGTCATGATCAAGTGATTGGAGAGTGTAATACTGTCATGATCAAGAACGGGATAATAAAGGCTAGTGAGCACGGAAAACCAGGATAGTGAACGGAGACATGCACAGGGGACAACAACCGTTCCGTTGCTCTCTCTCTCTCTCTCTCTCTCTCTCTCTCTCTCTCTCTCTCTCTCTCAGAGTAAACATATTTAAAAAAAATATGAAACACTGTAAGAAGAGAAATGTTATTACATCCTAGTTTATATCATTCATTTGCGTAATTTATTAAAAAAAATTCAGAAGTAAAAAATTTCTAGAATTTTGATCTCTCATTTTATATTAACATTACCCTCTTACATCAATAAGTGTCTCACCAAAACTTCTCCCGGATCATTTTAATTGCACATGATTCTTTTCACAATCATTTACATAATCACGTTTTAAACAAGAAGTATTTTTATAAAATAAGTGTGTAAAGAATCATGAAAAAGATTGTACATACCATTACTCGAATAAAAAGTGCTATCTATTCATATAGGCTCTCGAAAATCCTTTTAATATTTGCACCAACAAAGAAAATTATGGTCATTTACAATAATCCTATTAATATTTTAGAAAGTGTTTGGAATAGAAAATTGGTTGCAAGTTCAACTAACCAAGTTGTACTTCAAAATCCACTCTCTTTATCATACTTTCTTTATATTCTTTGGAAGGTCCTTTAAACTAAATTGATAGGGTGTTAAAGCGCAAGATACCGTCCTTGATTTTCCAATTGCATTAATCTCTCAAATCTAGGACTAATGAGTTTGGCAAGGAAATCAAAGCAAGGACTAATGAGTTAGGCAATCACCTGTCAAATCTATAAAAGGGTAAGCTAGTTACTGTGTGCTTTTTGGCTTTTTGACATAAAAAAGAACCTGGATACAGCCAAACAAATTCACTTTTGTATTATTTTGAGTAAAATCACCTGCAGCAACAGATAAAAAGAAGCTTCTTTATCGTATCACTCAGCTCTTTTTTGGCTTGTAGCCAGTATCCACCACATCCATAATTCTTTCCTTTGGAATAAACCCATGTTATTTCTTTCCCCTTTAAACAATTAGAATTGCAAGGTAATTAGATATCAGACACAGTTGGTACTCCTTTAATCTAGATTAGGCCACTTCTTCCTGCAAAGAAGGTAAAATAACAACAAATATACTACTTCTGTTAGCTTATAAAAATGCCCTGGTGGCTTTAAGTTTCTATAAAACAACATCATTGGATGACAATCTGCCTACCTCATAAATAGGGTCCAACAATATAATGGTTGCATTCCAGGAGTTCAAGACCTTGTTCATCAGGAAATGAAAGGAATTGTGATTCACAATGTTCTGTATAGTTGTGACAAGGATAGGTATGAAGAGGATTAGAGAAGAGGCAATTGGAGGAAGAATGATAGCCAAACCAAGAACAATAAAGAACGAATGGGCGGACCTTCTTTTGGATTGTGGAAAACAGAGCTGTCTCTAATATCTATCAGCATTGGGGCCGAGTTCTTAGCGGCAAATAGATGGACCTGCAAGATGGGACTGAGTGAAGATAAAGAGTAAGAAAATGCAAGAGATCTCAAGTAAAAGCTCTTGAAGGAAACAAAAAACACAATTGGCAACCTATTCCCAGAAAATACATACGTCATACGTGCATATCCCAAAAAGGCAGGAGTTGCGTTCACCCAGCTCACGACTTTTATTTGGCAAAAAGTGAGAGTGCCGTTTAGCCCATGAAAAGCATTCATGGATCTCATCTCTCCTGAAAGCAAGATTGTAAACTATCCAAACTTGGTAAATGTAGTCAATGAATTAAAACTTGACCTCTAACTTTTGTGAGCATAACACAAAATTGATCAGAAGGATAAACCAAGGTGAATACCTGATTGAATTGGGAGACAAACTGGTGTTTAAATATTGAAGAAACTTGAGTTTAGCTCCCAGTATTTCGTATTTGTTGTAATCCTGTATATTGTCCACTCAGATTTAATTCGATTATGATGTAGTAAAATTACATCAATATGCAAGCAATTGAGAGGAATATTGTAATCTGAACTACCTTGAAGAGCTACCAATCCTTCTTCCATTATTTCAAGTTGACCATAATGGAATGCAAATCATTAAGATCTACATCCCTCAAAAGAAATTGAGTTCAGTGTATCCATCCATGTATGGCAACAGCTCTTCTACCTCAATCCTGGCATTGGAGCAACTCATGCTTTTCTTGATACGGCCACGGTTTAAAGACTCAACCTCCGCCAAGAATATGCCATAAACTGGCCTGTGATCAGAGAACCTTGACTCCCCTCGAACATATGATAATTGATGGAGGCCTCTGCCATACCATAATATACGATCACACCTTCACATGCAAACAACCAGATTAGATTTCGTATACTCATTTTCCACTTCCACTTTCCATGGTTCCATTGATATGTCACATGCCCTAATGACAATTACTTCCGCTAAGGTCAGCAGTTTAGTTTCTCGCCTACGGTTATGCTACAAGATGTTTCTTTCCCCTATAATCCTTACACACACATACCCACCCCCCTCCTTTTCCCCCCTTCTCTCCTCCTTTTTTTCCAGTCCCCCATTCTTGTCCCTCTTAAGAGCACACTTTTCATCATTTTTAGAGTGAGAGAGGATTACCATGCAGGAGTTCTTCGCTTCTCCTTTGGGTGCCTATCATCCCCCGCATATCTATCAGAATTAGTCGAATACTTGTATGTAGGAGGGAAGTAAATTTTTCCTTCATTCCATCCCTCAAAGACGTGGCCCCGTCTCTGCTCTATACACAGCTGAAAGCACCAACAAATATTGAGAATGAACATTTCTTGGAATTGTTTAGCAAAAGGAAAAAAAATGAAGTAAAATAAAATTAAGAGCACATAAATAGTAAACAAACATCAATACTACATCTAAGGCAGTAATCATGCCTGGTCATTTTCTAGCAATGCCCTCCAATTGTGCATCTCAACAAGAGCCTTTGCAGAACGGTAAGATAGAGCAATACGATAGTTCAAATCCCCCAGCCAGATAATTCGACTGCACCAAGAGAATCAAAATATAGCATCATAAGCAATTGGTAAGTTTCTTTTAGATTGCCTATTTCATAGTATTCAAGAAAAGGTAAGGAACATAAGAGCCAATGAGAAATTCAATGAATAAAGCCTCACTCATGTTCTAGAATTGTTTGAGGAGAACCCGCATCACTCATGCGACGGACCCTTGGAAACCTTGTCTTCCGAAGTATCTCCATGACATCAGAGTTTCTCCTTAACTCATCACCATCCTTCTGTCCAGAGGTCAAATGGCTACATACGAAGCAAAAGCTTGTTTGGTGCAAAGACATGCTAATAGAAATGGAACCCTGGGGAGGAAAAAAAAAAGTAAATGAGAATTCCAACCCTAGTTCATGATAATTTTACTCTCAAGTTCAAGAAAGTTCCACAAGAAAAAATATACCTTGTTTCCAAGATAACCCATCAGTCCTCTTCCCACACAAGACACTTTCATGTTGCGAACATCATCTCTGAGATCACTCTTTATCCAAATTGTTAGAAATATCCCAACCATTTGCTTACTGGCAACCAAACAATACCTTGAGTGGCCTCGCTGTCTGTCCCTATCCTCCACGGACAAAAGTCCACTGTAGGACACTGGTGAATAATGTGTTGCCACTGGTGAATCCCCCAGTCCATTCTCATCATCAGAGGAGCCATATCTGAAATTCAGGTCACAGTCACTTGGCCTGTTCCCAAAAATGACCCGGTCACAAATGCTATACCGCCGATCAAGTCGGGGGTGTGACATTGACATGTCCTGGTCCAATCTCATGCTCCGACTCAAGGATTGGAATGATCGCCGATGGAAAAATGACGAAGCCTTCTGCCTTGTTGATCCTTCAAAGTCTGCATCTAATTCAACAACCGGATCAGGGATTGGTGAAGGCGTGTGGCATCCACCACTAGTGCCTGGAAGATTGTTCAACGTTTTCCTGATAAGGGCTAGCCATTTTCTGGCAGGCCCATTATCTTCTGTGCCTAAAACATTGCCAGCATTCAGAGGAACAATTTCTTGAAACCTGACAGGCAATGGATCAAATAAGGCTTCAAAATGCCAGAAAAATTGCTCAACTAAATCAAAATACAAAGATCAGCGTTTGGTTAATAGGACATACCCAAGAACGTAAATGTCAGCAGGAGGAGAGGTATGAAGCCAATCTTCAAGACTCAAATTACTCGGAGGGCATTTTCCAGCCACATTCCACGTAGCTACAAAAAGGCTACGACCCAAATGGAAAAGGAACTCAAATAAAAGCCACCCCTTAACAAAAGGCATTAATCAATACAAGACGAAGAGAAACAACAAAGCACACCTGTAATTATGCACATCTGTAGCTTGCGAGGCATCTATATCGATCTTACCTCGCCGAACACGATCAGAGTTCCTTTTGTTCGATCTCTCTGTACAGTTTTGGGATGCGGTTTAGACGGATTTGTGAAAATAATTGGGAGAAAGAAATTAACGAGACTCTTAGCAAAATTCTATCTTCAAAGTATGCTTAAGCTTTATTTAGTGTGATTTTAGTGAATGGAGTGGTCCAAAGCAATCCTGAGTTGTCTGATACTGAACCTATTTTGCTTTTCTTGATTGTGCATGCCTCCCTCTCTGAACAGTTGTTCCTCCACTCTTCCTCACCACCTGAAAAAGAAACACCAAAAAGTTCTTAAAGCTGTGCTCTTTTCCGTTGAATGCATCATTATCATACATTCATGCAACAAAGAAAAAAAAACAAAGATATTTCAGTTGCAAACATAAATAATTGAACTTCACAAAGAGGAAGAAACAAAAATCAGATCACGAGCTGCTAATGGACTTTGCGGACCTCAATACACCCGAGAAAATTACAATTGTTGTACCCAACAGTGATGCAGAAGGAGAATAGTGATAATTGCGTTCTGGGTCTAGAAAAATGTTAAAGCAAGTCGGTTAATGCTGAGAAAATCCCATTTTTTCTGTTGATACAAAAGTTAATATTTCCAAAGTCCAGAGCCCTAATCGCATCCAAATCGTGCAGAAAATCGATATAAATGATCGGCCATCACCTTCATAAAGGACATCGTCTGCGTGGAAGTCCTCAGCTTTGCTCCTGATGTTGAACCACTTCTTGACCAATGTCCTGGGCCATGAAAGCTTCACCAAGTAATACAGAGTCAGGAATCTCACAACAACAGAAAAAGAGGGAAAAAGCATACAAATTGAGAGAAGTGGCATTTCTTAAACCTTGCTTTTCTTCGAACTCCCATCTCTCATTGTCGCACAAACTTCATACGGCTATCAAGATTTACAGAAGCTCATTATAATTCGTACTTCAACTGTACAAAGAAATTTCACGGGGAAAAATGAACCAAGACCATAGAAAAATCAAATCTCAGAAATGAAAGCGTAACGCCTCAGAAACCTGTATTTTTCCCCCCCTCTAGAATGAATTAAAATATAAGAGAAAAAAAACCGATTTAATCCCAAAACAACGGGAGAAAACTAACTGAGTTGCAGGAGTATAACCGAATGAATCGGCAGGCAAGACATTCTGTTTCCTCAGGTAATGGAAAGAAGGAAACAACTGATGGAACAAACAAAATCCCAGTTTCTCGGCATTTTATCTTCTGGGTTTCCAAACGTTTAGATAAAACATAAAAACACTGAGAAGAGTTTTCGTTTTACTTCCTATTTTCAGGATTAAGTCGAGAGAAAACAGAGGAAAAGAAACAGAGGAATTTGAAAGGGAAATGAAGAGAGGGAGTGGGGGCAGAGCCCTGAATTAGTAGAAGTAAGACTATGAGATTCTTCTAATAGAACAAGAGAATGTAGGAGAAAATAGAGAGGGAAAGAGTTTTGGCTGTCTGTCAACAAAAAGAAACCTCGTTGGGGTTACAGAGCAAAGTATAGAATTTGAAGAGAGAATAAAGTGGTGTTTGGAGGAGAGGAAGCTTGGCTCGGTCTCTCTCTCTCTAGGCTTTTCACCCCAAATCCAAGGCCAACCCAAAACCAGCTTTGGAGAGACTTTGGGACTTGGGGAGAGGAGAAGGATTTTGGATTTGGTCACCCCCACCCAGCTCCCCCAACTCAACAGTATACACTGCCCGATCTCTACCTCTATTTCCCTCTACCCTACTTATAATAATACATAGATAAAAATAAATTTAAAAATTAATATAATTTTATATGATTTGTTAAATTTATTTTATAGTAAAAATAATTTTATAATTTAACGTAATGCATCAAGATATATTAATTTATAAATTTATTTTCATGTAATTTCTTTATAACTAAAGTATTACTCTAAAATGTTACGTTTCTCTCTAACCTCTGCCACGGTCAGCAAAGTTAGGTCCGATCCAATACCCAAGCTGAAGCAGTAGGAACTGACAAGTGACAATACTATATACCTTGGTTTTTTTCTATCGTCTACGAGGGGAAGGAAAGCAATAAAAGAAGGCAGTTGGATTCCTTTATACAAAAGGGTCACAAAAATGTTCAAATACAGAACAGTAATACTTATTTTACATCAAAGAAGGCATCGATACTGTTTGATTTTTAAAATTGATTTTGTTTGGTGCTTAAGAAGCTCATGGGACAATGTATAGGTGACTTCTACTTTTTCTAAGAGACTAAGAGTGTGCAGGTATTGCTGCTTGCTCAATTTTAAACGCAGAATGTTTGTTATTTTTTGTTTCCTTCTACAGGTCTAAGAGTGGAGACTCTGGATTCCTCCAATGTGGGTTTTTGGGCTTTGATAAATCTATAGGTTCATAGGTCTTGCTTGAGATTTGAGGGGATTTTTGTATGGAGGAGGATTTGTGTCTCCCATCCCATGCATGTACCTCATAGGGGTTGGGGAAACTGGAAGCATTTTTGTGTTTTGAACTCTTAAGAGCAATGCATCTCCTCAAAACCTTCGTTTGTAACTTTTTGAGGCTCTTTTTTACTCAATATAGAGACATTTCCAAGCGCACCAAGGCACCTGTCTCAGTTTTTGGATGCTAATTGGGTAGTTGTAATTGTTATAAGCTTGTTTTCTGCATAGATTAATGTGAGTTTTATGCTTTGCCGCCTCCCTCCGAGGAAACAATTAAGAAGCATAAACACAACTTGTTTACACGAATGTAGGATCTTGTTAGGCTATTTAGACTCCCTAACCCTAGTTCACCTCACCTCCACAGCACACGCGATCTCCTAGGGTTTAGTGTATAAGTACTATCTTTAATCCTAGTTTAATAACCTAGCTAGCAAGATTAGAAACAAAAGCAATTAATTTCTTGGTTTAAGATCTGCAAACCTGATCTCTTAAATTTGACTAATCTTAATATCCACATGCTGCATGTGGGAGACCGTGTCTGTTTCCCTTAGCTTGGTCTTTGTTTTTCATAACTCGAATCAGCTCTTAGCAATCAATTAGCCTATTAATTTTATATGTTCAAGGACTGACGGCAAAACATTCCAAATACCAAACCCTAATCTCCATCTTCTTCCAAATGGGAGAATCCCATATAAAATTACAAGCCCCCATTAAAAACCCACCACCCAAGTCATGAAGTTTCTTGCATACTACTCTATATGTTAGCCATTCGATCTGTCCCAATTCTAGGTCGTCCAAGTCATAGCTGTCCAAAGAAATGCTTTCCAGCTTTTTTTCAGACGTGGCAACCCAACCCAACTCAATTATGATAGGGGAGAGAGATGTGCCTCCAATTATATCATTCAGTCAAATTTGATTAGGTAGTTGGCGATCGATGTGCTAATTTTGTATTAACTTTTTTACAGAACTTTCTGGTTTGTTATGTTTTGTCATATTGGAGTTCAATCATCAAGCAGTGTTTTGTCGCAGAATATATATATATATGACAATAGGAAACAGTTGAAAGACTTCTAAGACAATGGCTGCAGCAGGCTCAGTAATACGCTAAAGATGCCCACACACGTACATAGGGTACTAATACATTCACAAAATAATTATACAGAACAATTCCACACACTGAAGTGGATTTATGATTTGATATATTAATTCTATTTTATAATAAAAATAATTTTATAATTTTAAAATATATTAAATTACGTTAATTTATAAAATTATTTTTTTATATATGTTTTTTATAGCTAGAGAAATTCCTTTATATATATATATATATATATATATAAAGTTAAAGCGGTTGATTTAAGTTTATTTTGTATTTATTTTTCATTTAATCTCTTATCTGTCTGAATTTGTTAGCCTATCTGTACCGGCCATTAAATATCATATTGTGACTTATTAATACAAAATCACATGGCGTGGGTGAAAAGTTCCAACAGAAAATATAAAATGAATGAGTAATATTACGTACAGTTATGAAGTGTACAAGTATCGTATAGTCGTTTTAAAAAGGAGTATAGTTCATAATTAAAAAATTAATTTTCTTTTTATGTGATTCCTTATTTATTTTTTTTAAATGATTGTACGGTACTTGCTAACTCACGATTACAAATATCATTTTTTAAAATAAAAAAAGAAATATCGAATTTATTTTCATTTTACTTATTTTTCTTTCCTTAAACTTATTCATTTTACTTTATTATATCTCTTAGAATCTTCGCTTAAAGCAAGTCTATTTCAATTCACTGTCAGGACAATTGATGGGGGGCTAAATGTGGATGAAAAGGACACATCAACAACAAATAGAAACTTCAATGATCATACTTAAATGGTAGAGAGCGAAATAAAATCAAACATAAAGGAAGCAAAAATTTAATTAGATCATTCAAATGATATTCTTATAATTTTTTACAATTTATTTTACAACCAACCAATATAATATCATTGTTTCATTAAAACAAAAATAAAACAAGCAACTAAAAAAAAAAGAAAAAAGAAAAAAGAAAAAAAGAAAAAGGAGCTCTCAAGATGAATGGGACCATAAATTTGACAGGTCAAGTTCTCCTTGATATTATATTTCCTGTTAGAGTACAACTGATATTGAAAATACAGAGAGACTTGGTATCAAATTAAAGAGTTAAGGGCCCAATTTGACAACTACATGTTTGGATAGTAAAAGTATTTCATCTTCTCTTATTTTATTATTATAATTTTTTTAAATTTTTATATAAAATATAATAAAAAAATTTAACTTTTTTAAATCTCAAAATAATAATAATATTAAAAAATAATATGCTAACAATATTTTATTTAAATTTTATTTCAACTCACTATCCAAACAGCACCTAAAACTAAGAGAGATTTTCTTTGAGACGGGTGGGGGGCCTACAAGGGTGGATAATTAAATGAATAATGTTAGATTTGGTATTGGATGCCTAAGTCTCGTGCTTTTTAAAAAAAAAATAAAAATAAAGAGTTCACAATTAAAAATGATCTAATAAAAATAAAAATTTTTTATGTGGATCCTAAATTTATTTATTTTTTAATTTTTTAAAAAGGCTATAAATCATTTTTCTAATTACATATTTAAAGGGTTACAAGGGGAGGTATTGTCCTACAACTTTGAGAAGTCTCTCACTTTCCAAAGGGGAGAGTGGTTTGATGAAGCACTGTCATGAAAATGAGGTGCAGTTAATATGGACACCATGGATATTCAATAATAGGTGTGGATGAATTCAATGATTAACCAATCTCCTTTTGTACGTGATCAATTTTGTACCTTATCATACCAATTGCAAAGTGCCACATGGACTTCAGTATTAAAGCCGTACGATTATTATTATTCACTTACTCCCCAAAAAAAACGGATAGTGTACTGCATGATTAGGTTACTGGTTACGGAATCATTTATAGTTTTGCAAACACACAATCTCAAACGTATCTCTTCCCCTTTTTCCAGCCTCATGTGTCGCAAACCAAGGCTGTGCTTGTTTGTGGGTCATCACCAGGTATGGCTTTAACCTCCAGCTTTCATAGCTTTGGATCTCTGCAAAATACAAATGGTGGAAGGTGACATTAATGTCTGATCTTGCTTCTTTCACTGTCCCAGCTGACAGATATATCACATGATATATATATATACCCCTAGTTTTCTTTTTATTTGTAGCAATGAAAGTACTAATTCTAAATGGTAAAAATAATAAGTAAAATATATATAATTGTCGAAAAATGCTCTGTGTATATATATATAGAGAGAGAGAGAGAGAGACAGAGACAGAGAGAGAGAGAGTTCAGATTGGATTGGAAGTGGCACAGAGGCAGTAACGAGGCAGTCAAAGGATCGGTGATCTTTAAATATTTATACTTTGGGCAAAGTATCTTCTTCTCTTGTGGGGATTAATTTCGATTTTCTTTCCCTGTTTCTTTTGCTTTTCCCAGCTTTAGAAGCCCTCGCCTGTTTAATTCACCCTCTCTCTTTTCTCATGCACAGTTTTCATTACCCTTTTTTTGTTTTAATGTAAGGTGTCAATTTGGGCTTTCTTCCTATGCTATTTTCTTCGAAATCATGTGAGAGAAGAAAGGAAGAGGAATTTCCAAGTTACCTGTATTTATATGTTGTATGTATGGGTGATTCATGATGCCAAAATAATAAAATAAACCAAATCTAAAACATAGAGAGTCAATATGAGGTTTAGCTCACAAGGTATATCATTTACAAATCCTAAAACTCTCAAAACATTAATTTTTAAAATTAAAGGGTTGATCACATTTTGTCACAATGAGTAGTTATCATTTCTAAAATGAGCACTGCTATTTGAAGGTATTTATTTAAACCACACATTATTCATATGAAATAATTTGATTTGTAAGATTCAAATTTTAAAATAATAAAAAAAAAATATCGCCAGCAAATAATTATCACCTTCATAACCTTCAACGATTTATTATTGCAATAACCCATCAACTCCAGTATTGTCTTTAAGCTTTTTATAATCCATGTTGCGAGAATCACAATTCATCCCAGAGAAGTATGGTAATCATATATATGAATTAGCTGCATCTCACAATAGATCTTGGATTTGGCATGCATGGTTGGTCATTCTTTGTTAAGAGCCTTCTACATCACTTAGTACTCTTCTGTTGATCAAGGTTGTAGAACATGCATGCATGAGATCATCTTTTTACTTAACCCATACATGAACACACTTGGAAATGGAATCAATGTAACTCTATCCACTGCAAATGGTCACCCACGAATATGGTAGAAACCCCTAGTCAGTCTTCTTCCTGAACTATAAAATCTACCCAAATTACCACTCAATTCGGTGGCTCATCTTTTCATATAACAGTGAACATGAGATTGAAATCACTTTGTCAGTACGTACAATGGTCAACTTTAATTTTCAACCTGCCATACTTTTACTATTTGTAACATTCTTCCTGAAGAAATGTTACTTTTTATCATTTTTAATCGATTGAGATGTGTTTTTTTAGAAGGGATGCACGCAACTATTAAATAAATAATTATAAAGACATTATTGATATGACTGGATGAAAAAATCGATGATAAAAAAAAAATGATGTTTTTTATATGTATTGTTTAATACTTTTAAATGTTTTTTTTTTTAAAATTTACAACATTATTACAAAACACTTACTTAATTATTAAGTAAAAGGAAAAAAAAAAAAAAAAAAGGCAGAGCAGCTCCCACCGTGGCCTAAACATTTCCCTTACATTATGATGATCAGACTACATACAGTCTTGGTAGGAAAAATGGGTAAATTGGATTTTAATTTATGAAAATTTGAAGGACGGATGGACTACTATTGATCATTAGATGGGGAGAGCTTGCCAAACTAAACAATATTGTTGATAACAAAATGGAAATAGTACTTGAAGGGGGATCAGGATTGGAGCCCTTAATGTATTGTCAAATCCAGCATCCACTAAAGCCTATTAAATGTAACAGCTGCAAAAAGAAGAAGCAGACGAGAATCATTATACGGGAGACGAGCCTGTTTAGTTGGGTCCCAAAATGCAATATCATGAACTTATCCACTCCCCCATACTATATATATATATAATGTATTTTTTTGGGCATGGATGAATGATTCACGAGGATGATTTGGACGTTGATATGGTATTTATAAATACTTATTCATAAAATAAATCATAAATAAAACATATAAAATATTAAAAAAACAGAATTTTATATGATTTGGAAAAAAAACTTATGGCTAAAGATCGTTTGGAATGTGAAATCACTATGTTTAATTATTTTACAGTCTTATGACTTCTACTAACTCTCAGTACAATTGAGGAAATTAAAATTTTTGAAAGATTGAAGAAGATGTCTTCATTATAGAAATCTGGAAAGGAGAGCCTTAATTTGTAAAAATTCTTTCTTTTTAAAAGTTCTTTTTCATTCTTAAGAATAATTGATCGGTCCTACTTACATTATATTACTTTCATTTTTCTTTTTTCCGTATTTGAGTTAACTTATTTTAACTTTATACATTTTTTTTTTTTAGTCTTATCTCTTCCTTTATTGTTAGTAGTAGGCATCTAATGGGCTGGACTACTTAGTTCATTTTATATCAATATATATATATATATATATGTTAAAAGTTGTCAAAACATGAAGATGGAAGAATGAGGGACTAGAAGTGAGGACATGCATCTTCCATAAATACGAATAGAAGGACATAGTAAAAGGAATGTTTATGTGATTTCCATCACAGAATTCCACAGAGGACTACTCGAGAAATCACACCCAACAATGAATATAAACTTGGCAGAATCTGCCAACCCTACTTTCACTTTTCAAATTAAAAGTTTACATCAGATATGGGGTTTTTCTTCCAACGCGGAAACCAATGAATCTGATGCAGTACCAGGTCCAAAAGAAAGAACGAAAGTGATCATAGAGAAAGGGACATAAGGAAGAGTGAAAATGCGAGGCTCTTAGCCCCTCACTCATTTTTTTACTATTTATCACACTACATTACATCGCAATGAACAGTGAAAATTTTGAAGCTACTGTATAATATAAGGTATAAAAGGTCTGTGAAACGGCCTATATATATATATATATAAACATCATCTACAGTATAATATTCTTGGCCGAAGGAAAACGACTAGGCAACGATGGGACTGAAGATATATCCTCCCATGCATGCATGCACACTCCAATGTATGATCATGAGTCATGAGAACGTCCAAAGTGAAAACAGATCGATCAAGATCGTTAAAAATTATCTCTTATCTGAGGTATATTAATCCTTAATTTCCAAAGCCATGAGTCACGTATATTGTGATAACATTTGCCAACCTATATATATAGTTAGTTTGGACAGGAAAACCTATTGATATCATGCAGCTTGCATGCGATGAAGGCCAAGACCCTAATATGGAGAACAAATAGAATAAAAAATTGCTTGTGTTTCTCATATAAATTCAAGAAATGGCCATCAAATCAAGAATGGTTTTTTTTATGCAAGACCACAAAAGGTTGGCAATGTTGGAGGAGAATCTATTCTAGAGGGAAGAGATGAGAGACTTTTTTTGAAATTTCTTTAACTGAATTATTTCTCAAGTAGTTTACTTTGTGCCAATGTATATATGGGTATTTATAGGCATGTAGATTCACCTAACATTTGCTCTAATACATGAACTTTCCTAGTACACCAACACTCAAGTACATGAATATTCTAAATATATGAATTACTTCTTTCAAAATGAACCTTCAGTCTAGCTCATGAATCTACCAAAAAATACAATTAAATTAAGTTTATTTTTCAACACCCACTTAATTCTTGGTAACTCCAAGTAACATCCGCAGCTTGTTAAAAGTATCATACTGAGAGGCTTCGTAAAAATATTTGCAACTTGATCATGGGTCTTTACAAATTTGACCTGTACTTCATTCTTGACAATGCATTCTCGAAGAAAATTAAATCTTGCATCAATATGCTTGCTTTTATCATGAAATACCAGATTTCTTTGCCAGCGAAAGTGTCGACTTGTTATCAACAAAAATCTATGTACCTTCCTCTTGTGGCATGAGTAACTCCTTCAATAACCTTCTTAGCAAAATTGCATAACAAACACAAGATGTCGCAACAATATATTTAGCTTCACATGTGGAGAGCGTCACAATTGGTTGCTTCTTAGAACTTCTAGTAAATGCCATATTTTCCAAAATAAAACACAAAATGGTAGTGCTCTTCCTGTCATCCAAGTCTCCGGCCCAATCGTTATCACTATACCCCACAATAAATTCATTAGAAAATGAATAAAGAAGACCGTAATCAATAGTACCTTTTAGATAATGAAGAATTATCTCTAACTGCTTTGAAATGCATTGTGCTTGGTGACTTCATATATCAGCTAACAAGTTCAACATCATAAAGTATATCGGGTCTTGTGCAAGTCAAGTATCTCAAACCTCTAAAAAGACTCTTGAACATTGTGGGGTCTATCTTCTCTCCATCATCATGCTTGGACAATTTCGCTCCGCATTCAACCCGGGTGCTCGTAGATTGACAATCTTCCATCTTGAATCATTTGAGAATTTTCCTTGCAAAACCTTCTTGAGAGATAAAAATCCCATCCACCATTTGTTTAATCTCAATGCCAAGATAATAAAACATGAGACTAATATTGGTCATTTCAAATTCTCTCTTCATAGGTTTTTTAAATTCTTCAAACATATTTGGATTACTTCCAGTAAAAATCAAATTATCAACATATATGCAAACAAGCAAAATGTCTCTATTTTCATGCACCTTAGCATGGAGAGCATATTTATGCGGGCATTTAGTGAATCCATTCTCCTAAAAATATTTATCAATTCGATTATTTCATGCCCTTGGCACTTGTTTTAAGCCGTACAAGGCTTTCTTTAACTTCAACACTTTATCTTCTTGCCCTTTGATCACATAATTCATAGGTTGCTCTATATAAACTTCTTCTTCAAGGATTCCATTCAAGAAAGCCGACTTGACATTCATTTGATAAATCCACCACTTCTTTTGAGCTGCAAGAGAAATAATCATCTAGATTGTCTCTGATCGTGCAACAGGAGCAAAGACTTCTCTATAATCAATATAGAGACGTTGGCTATATCCCTTGGCCACCAATATCGCCTTAAATCTTTCTACTTCTCCCTTGGCATTCTTCTTTGTTTTGAAAACCCACTTTACACCAATGGGCTTTTGTCCCTTGGGTAAACTCACCAATTTCCAAGTATCATTCTTCTTGATTTATTTAATCTCCTCATCCATGGCAATTCTCTACTTTTTCTCTTGTACTGCTTCTTCAAAACCTATTGGTTCACAATTGAAAAAGACAAAAAAGGGTTAGATCATCACTTAAATTCCCCGTTATCTCATAAAGATCTTGAAGACTTCTCATTCGACATTGCCTTTCACTAGAACTTCCTTCATAAGAAGATGATGAAGGAGTACTAGGAATTATTGGTGATTGAGAAGGTGACATGAGTTCTTTCATTTCCTTGATCTTCATCTTCAGGGAAGAGAAAGAAATCATATCTTTCTTTTTCTTGATCACTCCAATGCCACAAACCTTCTTCGTCAAATTCCACATCTCTACTAAGGATCATCTTCCCAGTGCTTGGATTATAAGGCTTGTAGTCTTTGGATCTTTGATCAAATGGGAAACACTTGGCTTTTCTTCCACTCCATGCTTCTTGGGGAGTTGAGTTCTCTACACTTTTTGTAGGACAACGGTTTGATAAGTAAACAACACAATCAACTTTTTTCACCCAAAACTCTTTAGGCATCCTCTTGGTCTTCAACAAGCTTCGAGCCATATTGAGAATCATTCTGTTCTTTCTTTCAACCACCTCGTTTTGTTGAGGTGATCTCAAATCCCGATGAATCCTATGTGCTTCACAAAACTCATTAAATTCATTAGATGTAAACTCACCCTCTCTATCTGATCTGAAAGCCTTAATCTTATAGCCATTTTGTTTTTCAACAAGTGCTTTGAATTTTTTTAAAAGCAGCAAACACTTTAGATTTTTCTTTCAAAAAATATACTCATGTTTTTCTACTAAAATCATCCATAAGAAGAAGGAAGTATTAATTTTTACCAAATTAAGAAGACTTGATTAGTCCCCAAACATCGGCATGAACAAGTTAGAGCGGTTCACTTGCTCTTGTAAATGATTCTTTTGGAAAGCTCTTCCGAAATTGTTTGCCAACAGGACTCCCTTCTTAAAGTTGATCAGATTGATCAATAAGCGGCAAGTCTTTCACCATCTCATTATGAGTCAACAACTTCAATTCGCCAAAATTCACATGCCCAAGCCTCAAATGCCAAAGCCAATGCCTATCTTTCACACAAACTTTGAGGCACTTAGCCACATCAATTTGAATATCAAGCAAAAACATCATGTTGCTTGTCATGGACACCTTAGCAATCAAATTTTTCTTTGCATCTCTTAGAAAAAGATTATAGTTTTTCATTTCAATCTTGTAGTCTTTTTTCAAGAGTTGTCCCAAACTCAAAATGTTGATTTTCATACTTGGAACATAATGAACATTTTACATAAATTGATGGCTCCCATTTTTCAACCAAATTAGAATCGTACCTCTCCCTTTGATAGGAATTTTTGACATTCCCGCTCACCGATTCATCAAGCTCCACGAACTTGCTTTTGTCTCCGCATATGATTGCTTGCAGCATTATCAAGATATCAAAATTCGATTTGCTAGTTTTTCCTTTGTAGGTTAGTAGCAAAGTGGGTTCCACTTCCTCATTTTCAACGTGATTCACATTCTCTTTAGCATTGCTAGGAGAATTCTAACACTCCAAAGCATAGTGGTCATACTTTTGACAATTGTAGCATTTAATTTTGGACTTGTCATATTGTCACCCATTTTGCCTTGAATAATTTCCTCTGCCACGACCTCTTGAAGATTGACCTCTCTTTTCATGGTTGACGTTTTGATTATTTTGTCCACCTCTTCCTTGTCCTCGTCCTCTTCCTTGTCCAAGTCCGCATCCTCTTAATCGTTGACTTTTATCATGCTCTCATTCCTTCTTTTTTATAGAGAGCTTTGTGGCGAGAACTTACTCGATAGGTTCTTCCTTCTTCTCGAGTCTCTCTTCATGGGCTTGGAGAGATCCCATGAATTGATCAACCATCATTGTCTCCAAATCTTTTGACTTTCAATAGCCACCACAATATAATTGAACTTTGAATGCAAAGAGTGAATAATCTTCTCAACCACCCCGAACATCCTCTAGCTTTGAAAAGCAATCCTCAATCGTTTTAGATTGCATATGAAAGACTTCGAACCCACCTCGTAGCGTTTGGAGCTGCACTTTCTTCACTTTATCAACTCCTTGATAAGAGTTTTTTAAGATCTCTCATGCTTGCTTGGAAGTAGTGGCATTAGCCACTTTCTTGAATATTGCTTCATCCAAACATTGATAGATGAACATGAGAGCTTGTTGGTCCTTCTTCCGCAACCTTTGCAGAGCCTCCTTTTGTTAAGACTCAACAAAGTTTTATTTCTAGGCTTCTCATAACCTTTCTCAATGATCTCCCATGCATCTTGAGATCCAAGCAAAACCTTCATTCAAATGCACGAATTCTCATAATTCTCTTTTGTCAAATGCAGAAATTGAAATGAAAACGATGGCTTGGCCATCTTCAGGATCTAGAAAATTGTAGCTCTAATATCAATTTGTTAGAGGAGAAAAACCAATATTCTATTCTAGAGGGAAGAAATGAGAGAATATTTCTGAAATTTCTCTAACTAAATTATTTCTCAAGTGGCTTACTTTGTGCCAATGCATACATGGATATTTATAGGCTTGTAGATTCACCTAGCATTTACTCTAATACATGAACTTCCCTAGTACATGAATTCCCAAGTACATGAATATCCCAAATACATGAATCTCTAAATACATGAATTACTTCTTTTAAGATGAACCTTCACTCTAGTTCATGAATCTATCAAAAGACACTATTAAATTAAATTTGTTTTTCAACAGGCAATACTGTAACTGAGAGTTGTAGTGGATAATGGCATTATCCAGTATGATTGACTACTTCAATGTATGTGTCTATTAGTAGAGCTTTAATTCAAAATTCTCATCCTCCAAATCCTCGAAAAAGGAATTAAGTAAGCACTGATGTTTACTTTTAGCTAATAAAAGAGAGAACATATGAGTACTATCTCTGAAAGGGGGAGAAAACTAAAAATTGCTATTGGATTTGGTGACAATGGGACCTCACTTAATTTCTGGTGGTAATGTAGGTTCGATGGCAGAGATTGGTAGATCAACGAATTTTCTACCCATTGAAAGGGTGTATGGGATTAGTAGAGCATTAAAGAATTACAAATTTGGGATTTTTTTTTTTTTTAAAGATTGCAAAGAATGGAGGAGATAGAGAGCTGAAAAATAAGTAACAGAGCTGAAAAATGTCATAGTTAGGTGCCAATATAAAGTCAAATAATTTAAATGAGACATCGGCTGCATGCATCATGAGAGGGTAGTGCATGGAACTCATGCGTGGTAGTAATGATGCGTGAGTGTCATATATATGTTGGTTGTGCAAGTCGATTGTGGCAAAGACTCCATTGATGGCATGGTCGCATGGGTGGATGATGAAAATAGATGTAAAGTGGGAGCTCTAGGCTCCAAATCTTGGAAAATGAGATGAGGAAAAGAAAATGAGATAGGAAGATTAGCTGAAAAGGTTGATACAGGAGATGATGATTGAAGGAAAGAAGAAGGCAGTGGAATCATGGAGAATCTACTACTCCCCTATAGTGAAGAGCCACTATAAATTAGAAATTAAATCTGGTACTATTCATTTCCAAGAATGATACAACTTAAAATTTATCAAATATCAATTGCAAAATGGGAATAAAAAGTAAAAAGTTGTTTTTACCTCTGATCTAGCTCTCAATACTCTCTAAAATGAACTCTTTTGAATCCAACCTTCCAATTAAAAACCTAAAAAAGAAAAAACCTACTAGAGAAGTTTAGCTCCTACTAATTCATCTTCGCTAACTTTCTTCCCAGCTTCATAACTTATGTTCAGAAAAGATTCAGGTACCGTTTAAATAGTGAGATGAGTTGAAATGAAAGTTAAAAATTGAATAAAATCTTGTTAGAATATTATTCTTATTTTGGGATTTGAAATTTTTGAATTGTTTATTATATTTTGTGTGAAAATTTAAAAAAGTTATAATAATGAGATAATGTGAGATACAACCAAGGTTTTAAAAACCGTTTCGTTCCGGCCGGAATGGCCGGAATTTTTCGTGCCGGAATAGTGACCAGAACCGGATAGGTGTCTATTCCGTTTCGGGTCAAATTCCGGCCGTTCCGGTCAATTCCGGCCGAAATTCCGGTATTCCGGCCGGAATAGTAATTCCGGTCCCAAAAAAAAAAAAAAAAAAACTCTCTTGTAAATAAGTTGAAAAATAATGAATAAAATTGTACTTTTAGAATTCAAATACCTCTTTCCGTGCACTAGAAATATTGTTACTTTTAATAATCTGTCTATTCTTTAATTTTTTTTCCTTTATTTTTGTGTCTTAACTCAAGTTTATGATTTTTTTCAACATATATTCATTTTATAAATCTTTAATTCTTCTATATATATACACATATACATATCACACACTTAAATATATATGTATTTATTTTATTAATTGTTAGTTTATATATACATATAAATATTTATATATAATATATAATTAATCCCGAAACGGTACACCGAAACGTACCGGTACCAAAATATTTCGTTCCAGTGCCTCGACCGGAATGGTCTCCGGAACGGATTTCAAAACTTTGGATACAACACTTTTTTAATCCAAACCAGACGCCTACAACTAATGAGAATCTGGGTCGATCATTGAAGTTGATTAATCTAATTCTCCAACTAGTGGTTTCATATAGGCTTGCAACCCGCTTAGGATTTGAGTTTGACCCGACCCACACATCTGGGTGTGTCAAAAAGACTTGGAGAATCCAGGTCCGGTCAACCCTTCTTTTTTGTTTGGTAGTTGGTTTGAGTTGTACTAAGATGAAAATGAACTCTTTTGTGACTAATTAAGACACTCATTATCTTACAAAACCTAATATTTTTTCCAAGTATGCATAAAATTAAATCATCATACAATTTACTTAAAATTCATGAGTTGAATGAATGTATGCAGTTTCAAATTAAGAAATATCTAGAAAAGAAAGATATCAATTAATTTGTTTAAGTCTAAAGCTAACGGGAAAAAAAAGGGACAAAAACTATGATATATTTAGATAATATAAGGAATTGATTCATGACTTCTTCTTTTTTTTTTTTTGTTCTCTTCTCCTTTGCTTTCTCCTCTCTCTTTTTTCTCTAATATTCTACTATAATTTATTCCTACAACTGCAGATAAAAATAATAAAAAAACTCAATGAAATGAATGAAAGTATGAAACACTAAAATGCAAAGAATGAAAACACTTTGAATAGCAATTGATTATTAACCAGATTTCACGTGGGGGCCAGCCATGTTGTCTGACCAAAATGTAACTTGAATAAGGGCTTGTTTTGAAATAAATCTCACCCAAAATTCTTATCTCATCTCATCTTATTTTCAAACATAATTCAAATACAAAATCTTCAAACTAATCATTACAACTTTCCTAAACTTTAAAATAAAAATAAAAAATAATTTAAAATTTTCAAATCTTCAAACAAAAATAATATTATAAAACTATGTTCTAACAATATTTTAACTTTATAATATTTTTTATTCAACTATTTCTCTCTCCTTTTCCAAAATCTAAAAAATATTCAACTCAAACTGTTTCATTAGTATTCACAAACTATCTTACTACTATTAAAAAAAAATTCATTTCATCTCACTTTCCAAATGAGCTCTTAAAGAAGTGTGCTCAGAAAATTAAACTTGTAAAAGAAAAGGAAAATGTAAGGTTCTCTTAATCTAATAATAGGTACGAATGCTTTCCTTTACACAATATTATTATGATAAGAAGAAAGAAAAACAAATTATAATAAAAGAAAAAAATGCAAGCCACCAAATAACTGTGAACCACGCTAAAACAAGTAATTTCAAGATCACGACCAGACAATTTCCCCCACAAAATCAAGAACAAGAGCTCTCTGAATTACATTAAGTAAACAAACCCTTTTAACCTAAAATCTATTCTCACCCTACTTGCCAAAAAAAAAGAAAACCAAGAATCGTGTTGTAAAAGAATATACACATGCATGAACCCACTCCACTTGAATATATTTTAATCATGCTTTATTTCAAAACTTCACCCTCTTCGATGAAGAATCCTACTTAAATGTGTTAGTACAAAACATATGTAGTTTCAAAGCTTGTAGTACAATTAAGATCTTGAGTTGGCATGATTTAAAATCATATAATCTCGACTAGATCATGAAAACAGCTACTGTTTCATTTTCATATGATATTTGAGTGTTGAAGCGGATAAGCAACATGGACACCAAATAAATAATAGGGTAGTGCCAAATTCTAAATCCATATATACAACATTAATTCATAATCCTACAAAATCAAATTGAACCAAATAATATTGTCAAAAGAAAAGTAAAAGAGACCTTGACACCTTGTGATTGAACGATTAGGCTTGCCTTCGATTCCTTGGACATTTACCACATTCTCAATATTACCGAGTACTATGTGGTTTCTTACTCTAAGGGCAACATTCTTCTGCTACTTACCTCTAACTACCACATCACCTAAAAAAAACTCTCTAAGGAGTTTCAATAAGAAAGAGTATAACATTTATTTTGAAATAACAAAGAAAAATAGAATAGAGAGAATAGAGAACATCAACAAAAGCTTTTGAATTAATGAGTGGGTATCAACAAATAACCATATAAAAACTCATATTTAAAGAAATCTAAAACAACAAAAAACGTACTAATCCTAGGAGAATCCCAAACAAAAGCGTTTGAATTACCAAATCTACCTTCCTAAGACCCCATTTTGACAGCACAGAAAAACCAAGTCGAATGGTACAGAAGAGTTCATAGCCGGTAATGTCCCAAATCTTAGCCTTGACCTCGTTGCTGTCGATTTTTTAGGCAATATGAGAACGAATGGCTATGACAAACGGAGAGGAAGTGGAATGGAGGCGACAAATGGATGAAGGGGAATGGAGGGGATGGCAATGGCCTCATGACAAAGAGAAGTGGGGAAGGGGGTAGCTAGCTAGGGTTTCATATGCAAATCATAAAACGTAAGATGCTGGTTGCCTAACATTTAGCGGGTTGTAGGGGTCGAACTTGAGCATTAGTTCAAACTGGATTTTTCAAATAAAATAAAATAAATAATTCAATTTTTTCAAATCATAAAATAAAATAATAATATTCTAATAATATTTTATTTAATTTTTAACTTTCATTTCATCTCATCTCATTTCACGATTCAACCTTCTATTGTTCAATAAAATGTTTTAAAAATGTTTTGTTGAAGTTAAAGATTTGAAATTAAAAAATATTTATACATAATTTAGTGATATTTAAGAATAAAAATTTAAAAAATTTTGAAGTGAGACGAGACGAGACGTATTTTCTAAACAAATCCTAAAACAAACTTGTCAAATATAACCTTAAATATATGACAAGAAAGTTGCACTAAAGTGATCTGTAAAAATATATGACAAGAATGTTGCACTAAGTGACCTGTAATTATCAATTTAAATCACAGGAACAATTTGTTGTTTTTGCACAACACAGCTTGCAGAAGGGAGAGGAATTAATAACAAGAATGGATCAATATTTGTCATAAATTATCTCACCGAGACAAAGCTTTCACTCTCTGGGTTGAAAAGGAAGGCCGGGTGGGTGTGAAAACTGGATTCATTTTGTTCTGTTTCGTTGACCTGGCTAACATCTTGTCACTGTCTTTATCGCCACTTCATTTTCCTAGCTTTCATTACCCACCCTCCACGTTGTCCATCAAATCATGATTCTGTCTTTTTCCTTGTCTTATTGTAATTTTGACAACCAACCTTCAGGCATATTAGCTTTCCCATTTTCCTCGATGATACACAAAATATTAGAAAGGAGCAAGAATCTCACAAATTTTGGGGTTGGTTAATCATCGTGGTGTGAATTTCACAACGCACGATTTGACAAGATGAATAGCTTCCTTCTCACAGATCGAAGCAACCCCATTGGCAAAAGGCTGCCTTTTTTTTTTTTTTTTAATTTTTATTTATTTATGACAATGGTCACTTTATTTATTTATTTTTTATTTTTTTTAACTTTAGTACAAGTTCAAATCATTAAGATCAACCTTATTATAATCTGTGTAAACCTCTGGAATCAAACCGTAGCCAATCTGCCTAGTTCATCTCCTTCACGAGAGGTAGAAGCCATGAAATGAGGATGAGAATATATATAGGATAAAATCATAAAATGGTAGTCTCTTAGATTTCAAAATAGATTGTTTGGATTTAAAATGTGTTTCATCTTATTTTATTTTATTATTATAATTTTTTTAAATTTTTATAAAAAAATATAATAAATAATTTAATTTTTTTAAAATTTTAAAATAATAATAATTTAATAATATTTAATTTAACTTTTATTCAAAATTATTTCATCTTATTTTTAAATATAAACGAGCTTTAATTAAAAATCGAGAGAAAATATAAGAAAATATCAAACAACTAATCACAAATAACTAAAATTAATAGTCATATAAAAAAAAAAATGATCATGCATTTTGAACGCTGAATGACGATTCTACTTTGCCCAGCTTTTGCAGACTTTAACTTTGATAAGTAACAGTAAAGAAGGGAGACAGATAATCCAAGTGGGGATGAGAGCTGGGGACATTGGTTTCTGTTCTCTTAGGCAAACACAAACCTTTTAAGTACACATATTGCACCAATATAAGCCCAAGGTTCTCTTAGGAATTAGGAACCATGCAAAAAGAAATGAGAGGTTTGGTTTGGCTCTCTTCCCTAAAATTAAGAAGCCAAATTGATAATCATCTCATCGACTCATCCTTTAAATATCTCATGATGATCTCCTTCTTTACATGGGGGCATTGCAGGTGTGACACGTACTCTAATCGATGGAATTGTTTTCGCTTTTTTGTCTAATCTGAATGCTATGTCAATGTCATGGTCGTAGATTGATGTTGTAGGCCAGCTTGTGATTTGCTCTAGTGCTTGACCTTGAGATCAGGCATATTGCAGAGATTAGTCATTAATCTAGCCTTGCTTTCTGTATCGATCATAGGTAGACAGGCAGACTAACTTTCCGAAAGTGATGAAGATATATGATTTTGGAATGCATGCAATCCAATTAACAATAAAATATTTAAAAGACTTTTAAATGATCACTTCTTGTACTAAACTCCTTTTCACTAACTACCTTGACCTCACCAATAATATTTCTTATGATTGGAGGGTACACTACTACGTACGTACAGGCATTCTCAAATAAAAAGGAATCCGGCCACCATGCATGCATGCACATTGCTTTTAGTAGTACATGATCTTCCACCAAAGAATTACTCCTTAAAAAAATTAAGATTTTAGCTCATGATCATATAGATCACGATGAATCTTATCTTATTACCAGAATAAAGAGACATAAGAATCTCCTCATGATGCTGGATTTAGGTTTGCTTTGAGCTACTAGCTAGCTAGGACGGTGAAACAGCTAGGATAATTTATAATACTTGCACATTTCAGTACTATAAATTATTGTTGAATCATCGAATATATTGGGATCTACTTTTCATGGCAGCCCAAGGCGCTGTCATCGGACATGAAATGCTCACTAGCTAGAAAATAATAGGAATATCCAGATTATCAAAAATACATATACATGAGTTTCTTTTAGGACATTTTCATCTCTTATTTTCAATTTTCCTAAATATGTTTTTTGTTTTTTCCCTTTTTCCATTTTGCCATCACCAACATGATATATATATATACTCTTAACTGGACCTTTTGATCTCTTCATGGTAGATCAGTAATACTTGCATGTAACTGTTAGATAATAGTTGCTATCAGGCTATCTGAAACTTACCGTTCAAATAAACTTAATGTGGTGCCATATGGTTTATAAAAAATAAATAAATAAAAAATCTATCCAAAACAAAAGAAGCCATCTGAAAATGCAAAAAAAAAAAAGAAGACTGAAATCCTAAGTTTTCTCTACTACTTTTGTATTTGTATTTTTTAATTTGTATTTATTTATTTAATAAAAAATGTGACACCACACACGTCAAGAGAATTATTTGAAACATAAATTTCAGATGATTAAGCTGATCTAGTTTGATTTTACAAATCTTTTAACCAATCTCATCTCATCTTAACATTCAAATACCATTTAAATACAAATATTTTTAAATTTTAAATTTTTTCATCTAATCATTATAAATTTTTCAAATTTTCAAACAAAACTCAAAAAAATAATTCAACTTTTTTAAATCTCAAAATAAAAATTATATTCTAATCCTCTTTTAACTTAATAATATTTTATTCAATTTTTCTCTCTTATTTTCTAAAATCTCATAAAATATCTTAATTAAAATTATTTTATTATTATTTATAAATTATCTCATTATTATTTATAAATTTTTCATAATGTAACTTGCCTCAAGGCTTATAAATAGCATTATTGGTTAGAAAAAGAACCCTTGGGAGTAAAATATATATATTCAACTACCATTCTGGCTGATAATATTCTTTGATCAGCGAGTGTAATTTTTTTTTTTTTTTTGTTTTGGTAATCAAGTTTGTATCAGCGAGTGTAATTACGTGAGAATGCCAAATGTGTGAATATCATTTATAAATAATTAATTTGTCGTTTTCTTGACACATTGTGATTATTAATTTATATATTTTCCCGTGATGTGTTTGTTTGGTCAGTAAATATGATAAATAATATTATTTTTTTAAGTAAGAGAATGGAAGAAAGATGTTGAGCAAGCTGGAAGGCACCTACCTGAGCGTGACTGCCCGGTTGGTTTCAAAGTGCAATCGCACGTCAGCCTGAGCCCAACTCAAGCATGCCTCTCAGGCATTTGTACTGTGTTCCCAGTACGACCTAACACACTCATAATAAGATGTACGACTTGGGAATTTTGTATATTTTCATGCAAATAAAAGCAACTCGAGATTTTTTTTTTTTTTTTTGCATAAATGTAGAAATGAAAATAAAAAAAATGAAATATTACATATTGGATCAACTCAAATTCTCATTCTCTATTTTAATATATAAAAAAAAAATCTATTTATAAATTTATTTATTGGTATGGTAGCTGATGCAAAAGTCTGTCACATCAACTACAATAAGATATATTTATATATTTGAATAGTTATAGTAAATCTTACAATAAATAATATGCCACAAACCTACTTGTAAATAACATATAATGTTGAAACCAAATGGAAGTTAGGAGAGAAGCATATGTATTTCTGGGTTACAAACAATAAATGAAGTTGTTCTCTCATGGAAAACCTAGAATCTTAGGTTTTATTGCTTTCATTTTATTAATTTACAGGGACTGAATATAGAGGAGGGTGAGCTGCTGCTGCTGCCTGCTAGGGGATTGTGCTTTGGAGGGACAGATTCATGTGGAGACTAGTATTGGAATCTAAGACCCTATTTAAATATTAAAGATATTTTATTTTATCTTATTTCATTATCTAATCCGTACATTAATATAATTAATTAATACTAAACTGATGATCTCCTACTTGTTGGAGCCAAAGACTTGAGAGTGGGGTCATATATTAATAATATTTACAGGCAATTCTGACCTGAAATTTGTTCCCACAATATATATATATATATAATAAAAATAAAAATAAAATAGAATAGATAGATAGATTACCTGCAAATAATTTCTTTGCATGCATGCAGGCTGACATGCACATCCTTGCACACGGTGAATTCTGACTACTGCCGCACGCTTGAAATATATGGCAGAGGGCAGGACCGGCCACCTTTTGGATGATTTTCTTCTTTTATATATTTATATATATAAAAAAATTCTAATCACCAATCTTATACCACATATCTATTGAAGGTGTCAAAAAATAAAAAATAAATAAATAAAAACGCTTTTTACTCAATAAATGTGTGGTATAGCATTGTTGAGTAGAATAACTCACACACACATATATAGGGGTATGGCACAGGCCACTGATTTGATGAGTTGTTCTTCTTGCTTGCGATTAAAGTTTTGTTTTCCATTCAACTAATTTACCGTGAATTTTATCCAAGATCTCCTTAAAGTGATGTTGGTAAGAGGATCCAAAGTTGAGAGGAAGGCCAAGATATTTGATCTTAGAAGATGAGATTTTAAAATTGAGAATTTCTCTTACTTCTCTAGTGATAGTTGGTTTACTATTCCTGCTGAATTGGATGGAGGATTTTGCTGTGTTAATTTTTCGACCTAACCAGGATGAGTAACATAAGGGGGATCAAAATTAGCAAAAATTCACATGATTTTACTCATCCATCTAGAGGACTAAGGTAGGGTAATCCCCTATCTCATTTTTCTTCATATTAGGGAGTGAAGTTCTTTCAAGGCTCATTAGTGGATAGGTCAAAAAATTAACAAAATTCACAAATTCACATCAAAATCTTGAAACTTCATTTGCAAACCTAAGTCAGTAGAGGTCTTGGCATTAGATTAGCAACTAATTTCTACAAAGACCTTCTGAGCCAACTAGGTTGGCATCTAATTAGTGGGGAAAATAGCATTTGGAAAAAAGTACTATCACAAAAATCTCTGAATAACTCCTCTTGGCAAATAGCCACAATAAAACCTATTGATTCTAGATTATGGAAAGGCCTTATCAAACAAAAATATTTCATAGTCTCTCAAGTGTCTGTTTTCAAATTACTAATGGGTTGATACCAAAGTCTGGTTTGACTCCTGAATCCCCACACTAAATTCATCAACTCCTGCACCACAGTCATCTCACACGATGCAAGACCCCCAATTAAGAGTTGTAGAATTAACGTTAGATGAACCTAGAAGATGGAACACTCTCCTCCTTTAGGCATTGTTCCCACAAGAATTAGTAGCAGAAATCCAAAGGATTCATCTCACTCAATATCAATTTCATAACAAACCAGACATCCTCAAATGGACCCACCATCCTTCAAGTAAATTTTTAGTTAAGTCAGCCTATTCTGCAATTACCTTCCAATGAAATGGCCACAATGCATCTCATGCCGCCCTTGATTGAAAAAAACTTTGGTCTTTAAAAATGCAGGATCGCTTAAAACTAGGGTTGTAAAACGGTCGGTTCGGACCGAAAAATATAGGGTTAGGGTTCGGTCCATGATTCCTTAGACCGAACTAATTCGGTCCAGTTCACGGTCCATGATTCCACGGACCGAAGTGGACCGGACCGACCGAATTAAAAATATATATTTTTATTTTATATATATTATTTTATATAATTAATTATGTAATTTTCATCTAACCTATTCCTATTTATAATATAAAATTTTAAATATGAAATTACAAAATAATATTCTATTAATTAAGTAGTTTATATTATCAATTAATTATAATCAATTCACCATTAACTAATTACTAACATCTACATCTATATCTAATTAAAGTTATTAGATAAATGTTTTGTAAAATACCTAAATTGTAAGTAAATATAAAACAATTGGTAAATTATAAATTAACTAACCTAATACCAATTTCCCATTATGTATATATGTATATAGTATATATATATATATATATATTATAATTTATATATAAATACAATTTATAATTTAGAATATGTATTATGTATGTATATATAATTTATAATATGTATCATTGACCATATAAAATTTATTTTTAATGAGTTAGTTACATAATCTACATTAATAATTTACTTAATTTTAATTTAGTAATTTAAATAAAATATTTAATTGATTTATTTAGAAAAAAAGAATAAAAAAGAATAATTGGATCGGACCGAATGGGACCAGACCGAACGGACCGACTAGATGTTTGGTCCGATCCGGTCCGGGAAAAATGATAGACCGAAAAAATGATGGACTGAATCGGACCGGATCGAACCCAACCGGACCGGACCGTTTTCACCCCTACTTAAAACTACTCCTCTGGAAAATCTTAAATGACATCTTGCCTACTAAGTCATTGCTTAGTAAATGTATTTCATTCACAGAAGACCGAAAACTTTGTCCCATATGCCAGTTGGAAGTAGAAACCACAAACATCTTTTCTTGAAATGTCCCTATTCAAGAATTTTGTGGAGACAATCTCCATGGCCTCTGGACATCTCCTCACTCTTGCATCTAGACATCAATAATTGGATAAATCTGATTTTGAACCCCACAAGCAAGCTAAACCTCTTGGCTAGTGAATCTTATCATTTCCATATTTGCAACTTTAGCAATGGACAATATTTGGTTCATTAAGAATCAAATAACTCACAATATCACCATCTCAACAATAGAATATGTTGAGGGAAAAATGAGTATATTGGCATATTCTTGTGAAAACCTGTGTAAAATAGTATTGTAACAAGTGTTGTTGCGGAAAGGCTTGAAGTGTGTTTGAAGTGTGCTCGTTATTGGTCAAAACAGATGTCTTCGCTCGACCCTCTCTCAACAGGGCTGTGACGCCCCCAAATTCCGTTTGGGATCGGACGGACATTTGAAGCGTCGAGACATGCAACACAAGGTTACCTGCCCCCGTTCATGACATATAAGATGCAATATTTCTAACATGCATCTAACAATATGCACCAAATTGAAAATATCCCAAATGCTTAAAACATACTTCATACATAAAAATCCATTGAACAACTAGGATCACAACACTAGTCCAAAATGGTTATGATCCAAAAAGTACTAAAGATGCAACTCAATCGTACAAGTAGTAATTTACATTAATTACTATATTAACATTTATGTCGCACCGTCGCTTAGTCAACTGTGTCTAGTTGATCAGCTCCTGATTCTCCTTCAGGTCCTGTAACAAGATCTACCATTCGGGGGGAATGATAATTGGGACTACCAAAGTGAGATTTGATTACAAATCTCAGTAAGTTAACAAAAAACTTCCATACAAGCTAATAATGCATGGATGACAGTAAAAGCATAAATGCATAATCAAATTCATAAGTAATTAAAGCATAACTTGGCGTACAACATAGCATAATTGACATAACTTAAATTGAAACATGAACTGAACTTGACTTGACATGAACTTGATCTGAAACTTGACTTAGCATGAACTTGCTTTGAAACTTGAATTAACATGAAAAATACATACTCCACAGTTGTTGTGGCCACATGTATTCTATGTGTAAATACATACTCCACAGTTGTTGTGGCCCCATGTATTCTACACAAACTTGACTTAACATGAAAAATACATACTCCACAGTTGTTGTGGCCCCATGTATTTTACGTGTAAATACATACTCCACAGTTGTTGTGGCCTCATGTATTCTACGGAAACTTATTCTTTAACTGCTTAAATACATACTCCACAGTTGTTGTGGCCCCATGTATTCTACGTGTCACAATTGCTGTGTCTCACGTAGTGTATGCGTCACAATTGCTGTGACCCCATACATAAGTAATCAAGATGAAACGTGACTGGAATACGAAATGACTGAAGCCCTGACGTAACATAACGTGACTTGAACATAACTTGAAATACATGACCAACTTAAGATAGAAACATTTCGTAACATGACATAACATATAATAGACAACATATTTAACATGACATACTTGCAACAGTGAATATTACATGACTTGACATACATGTAATAGATGGCATACTTAGCATGACGTACTTGTAAGGTACAGTAATACATGACAGAATATATTATGTAACAGATAAAAAATTGATGACAGAATAAATTCTGTATAATAGACAATTACGTGATAACTTAGCATGGCATGACATATATGATAACACACATACATACACTGTAGTTCCTTTACTTAGCACACATACACAGTAGACTGCTAGTAAGTTAAAAGCTAACTTACCTCGATCTTCGCATTTCTTATAAAACTTCAAGTGCGATCACGAGGAACTGTAATTAGTGATTCTAAAAGTTAGAACTAAATCACTAATAATTTGAAATATGAAAAATACTAACTTAAAGAGTAAAATTTTCATTTTACTCTCTACGTGTGGGAAAATGACCGTTTTACCCATAACTTATGGATTTTACATACTAACTCCAAAAGTTTCCAAAATTTACATTCCTCATGTAAATTTTATCCTAAACTTAAATATCAACTCAGAAAAATTTAAAACAAAACACAACTATGAAGAACACACTATGGTCAAAACATCCATAGGTCATTTCCCTTGATTTTTGTTGCAATTTCTTCCAATTTCAAAACTCATGCTTAAACCAAAATTTTGCAACAAACATCTTCCAATCCTAAATTCAAAACTATACTTAAAACATCCATTTAGAGAAAGCTAATAATTAACACCAAACTTTTTTTGTAAAAGGATCCAAGCACTTGAATCACAAGTTTTGACCTTAAATCAAAACATCTCCAAGAATTTCAAAAATCAAATCTTACTTCTAACATATTCATAATATCATCCTAACATCAACCATGCTTTAATCATCAAACTAAAGTCACCAAAATCATAAAATAACATTTGGAGTTTTTGGTTTTACACTTAGTCCAAAAACAGAAACTTTTTCCTCAACTAGTTTTGATAAATCTCTTGATCTATGACTTATAAATATATGATCTTCAAACCAAACCATTACATGGTTTAAAAAGATGTCCTAAAACATATATAAGCTTCTAATTCAAGATCCCATGGTTAGAAATTAACCAAAACATAAATTTAGCTAAGAATATCCACACTTTAGCTTATCTAAATATTTCTTTGCATAAAATTTCATATCTTTGAAACTAACATCAAATATCTTCAAAATAATAATATAACATGTATATAAGATGTTTAGGATCCTCCAATAAAATTATCAAAGTCATTAGAATAGGTTTAGACCACCAAAGAGTTAAACTTTCTCAAAACAGAAACTGTTTTTCCTCTTCCAGTTTCTAAGTTTCTAAATCTAAGAAAATCTTTCATCAAAACCTTTAATCATGCAAAAATCCTCAACCAATAGTCATATATACATGTCAACAATACTCCATAAAAATTTCGGACCAATATCTATCCATTAGCTTGGTCAAAAACTCCAAACTATAACATATTCTCCAGTTTATCTCCCAGAATGACTTTTTTATAGTTTACATAATATTTGACTGACCAAATGATCTTCAAATGGGGAAAATAAGATATCCATGTAAACTAGACTAAAAAAGGAACAACTTATATGAAGGAGACTTTATGATAAAACACTTAAAACAGCTTCGAAATGGGCGTGCAAAAGACCTCCTAAAAACTGTCTGAGAGAGAGTGTTTGATATTCTTTCAATGGAAAGTGTAAATGAAGATAATTTCGTGGGGAGAGGTGGCTGGAGATACTTATGGATGAGATATGGAAGAGATGAGGCTGGAGTTGAGAGTTGAGTGTAGTTTTCTCCTATCCAAAATATCTATAAAAGATTATCTCATAATATTCTATCCAATAGTATCTACAAAAATCAACTTAAGATATTTTTATCTAATAATATCTATAAAAATTAACTCAAAATATTTTTGCCCAATAATATTCATGAAAATTACCTCAAGATATTTCTTTTTATCCAATAATATCTACAGTTTTAAACAGACGTTTTGTCCGAAAATATGAAAAAATGTTATTGTGCCATAAGACTTTAAATAACTCTCCGAGTCTAATGGCACAAACCATAATACATTTTGACACTTCTAACTATCTTCAATAATCAAAAACACACTTCTGATACCATAGTAAATAATAACACTAACTATGTAGTTAGACAAAAACCTATACGATTAATGGATTCGTGAAAACTTATGGGCTTTTCACGAGGTTTCTAAAGTTAATAGAAATTTCACAATTGAATTTCTAGCGGGCTGTTACAAGGGCACTCGAGCGAACTCAGACAGATTGCACCGCTCAACCCTCGCTCAACGTGGCGCTCGAGCGAACTCAAGCAGATTGCATCGCTCGACCTCGCTCGACACTGAACTCGAGCGAACTCAGGCAGCGTGTGCCGCTCGACACTCGCTCGACACTGAGCTCGAGCGAACTCAGGCAGATTGTGCCGCTCAACCCTCGCTTGATACTTCGCTCGAGCCAATGTTCCAGATCACTTACAATTTAGGTTTTTGAAGCGCCTCCTTGTTTGGAAATATAAATAGAACAGCTTAAATTATGTTCTATGCGTGGAGAATCAAAGCAAAAACCCTAAGGGCCTCCAAGAACTTCTTAGAGCAACCTCTCTCCCATTTGGTTGATTTTCTCTTGAATAAACACTTCTCCACCACAACACACTCAAAATCAATTCTTACATGAGTCCATTGAAGTGGACATATTTGTTGGCCAGAAGAGTTCGGAGCTGCTGTTGATGCAGAGATCGAGAGGTTCTCGTGGGAAGTTATAGAAAGGTTGGAGTTCTGACACTACATGCGTGTAGAGATTGAGTGGGTCACTCGTGGTGTTGCAAGTCAAGTTTAGCTATTACAAAGGTTTTGTGAGTGTCTCTAAATTGGTTGTAACAAACTAAAATTTCTATAGTGGATTTGAGGTAGTGTCTTACACCCGGAGTGGTTTTAGATTTTGAAAATGTTCTTCAAATGAGTTTCCACTCCGTGATCAAAATCATGTGTTGATTATTTGTATTATTTGATTCATTTACTAACTGCTTGGCTAACCAATTTTCAACAGACCATAAAAATTAGAATACACCTATTCACCCCCCTCTAGGTGTAGTGTTGTGTAGAACCACTACTTTTTCAGAATAATTTGTCAAAAAACCCATAAACATCTATAAAGAGCATTGCAAAGCCTGGACATGGAAACTTATAGAAACCATTCTCAAATGGATTCCACCCTCATCAAAAGACACATCTTCAATCACATTTGATGTAGCAGTTAGAAAAGAAGGCAACACATCAGCAGCAGTCTGCAAATCAAACAATGGATCCATACAGTTTGTGATAACCAAATTCATAAGCAGCACTATCCAAACTCTCCTTGGCAGCTTTCATAGGAGTGCAAGAAGTACATTCACAACAGATCAAAAAAATCATCATTGAAGGCGACTCTTCAAATGTTGTCTCTTACATCAACCAACCTCACAAAGCAAATAATAAAAAGCATAGCAAGAGACACAAGGTTTCTACTAGGGGACTTTGAAATATGGAGAGCAATCAAGATGCATTGATTTCAAAATCGTTGCGTGCATTTTATTGCGCAATAGGCACATTCCAACAATGTGTTTAGAAAAATTCCTCTAATAAAACTTTCACAATGTTTGTTAGAATTTCACAGTAGGAACTATTCTCCCACAATTTCTACTAGTTCTTCTTTATGATAAGTTTTCTAAGTAGATTACATATACCAAACTGTTGCTTTTATTAATGAAGTCCATTTGCTGAGAAAAAGAAAACTACAAGCACAAGCATAACTACATGAAGCAAACTTTTGTCTGTTATCAAAAACTTTTGCAAGAGGAATTCTTTAATGTTAAGTCAACTTGCATTAATATTAAAAATGAATCGTATTTAGGTCATGATGTCTAACCCATTTGGATTAACCCATACATGATTCGAGCTCGACTTGACCCAACACAATGCCACCAATTGATTGGCTAGTTCCCATGCCAAGCTCTAATAGTATTAACCACATGCCCCACTAGTCGACGCATTAGTTGCACCCATCACTATAGGTGTGGGTAGGGCTAACATGCCTCCTTTTGTCAATGGCTTTTTCATTCTTTTAGAAGTCTCTCCTCTCCTTGGAGTCGCTCTTAACTGGCACTATGATACTTCATTCAAAGATAGTGCCATATAGATTTTGGAAGAGGGTTTTTGTACCTAGTCAAACCAGGTCGAGTCCATTTCATCGCAATCGGTGGCCCATGACTCGGTGGGCCAGGAAATAGAAGGGGAAAACCTAGACTAGCCCAAGACAATAGAGATGTGCAGCGTACCATCGAGTGTGGTGCATTAATAAGGGAAAGCTTAGTTGGGATCCTACCCTTGATAAGATCAGTTGCATTAAATGTGATGTCGAATGGCTAGCCACAGGGTCAAGTCCATGTCATCAACAGGAATGGCCACATTAAATGCCACGCCACACCATCCAGAGTAAGAGGTGATCATGACAATGATAAAGCAGCCAGAGATCCCTCGAGGGAAATGTAGATGTAAATAAGAGAAAGGAGGTAATAGGTTAATCATTTTGAGGTCACTCTCTACTCTTGTTTTCTTCTTCCTAACACTTAATATATTTTGCCTTTGGCATTGGAGGTGTAACGGATACACCTGACTACCGCACTCTTCTCTTTTACAGGCATTCAAAGAGATTCAAGACTAGTGGTTACAAAACACACTTTAACAGTTGTGGTTGGCTGCGGGATTGAAAGTTATTTTTATTTTATAGCATCAGCATGCCTTTTGTATGCCAGCCACATCGCGCTCTCAAGCAACCCTTAAGCAAGAAGACACATTGACAAGCATGGAGGGGAGAGTTGCAGAAATGGAACAACTTATAAAAAAATATGATCGCGGATATGAAGGCCCTCTGGCAGGATAATGAGGCGTTAAAATAGAGGAATGCCAAGTTTGGAGACAATGTTGAACTGAGTTGAACCGAATGGGTAGAGGGGGAATCACAAAATGATGGTGGGGTACAACCCAAAGACAAAGAGTGCAAGAGGATGAGCGATGAGCTACACAACCTTATAGGAAAATACAAAAGGATGGCGAAGAGGATAAGGGGATCATCCTTCGTAGACCAACTACTCAACAACACCGACCTCCCTTATAATGCCAAAGTGATCACCGTCCCATTTCTGCCCAAGTTCAGAGCTCCTTAGATAGAGATGTACGACCAAACACCTAGAAACATTCAAGACTTATATGACATTGCACTGCTTTCTTGGGAAAATTGCATGTAGCGCTTTCCCATTAATGCTAAAAGGCTTTACCTGGGTGTAGTTTGGGGCCCTATGACCAGACACCATCCATAGTTTCAAGGAGTTAGGCTGGCAGTTCCTAAGGCGGTTATTGGCCAATCGAAATAGAAAGTGACTAGCAGCTTACCTCCTCATTGAAACCAACGGGAGAAGAAAGTCTGAAGGCGTACTTGTACTGATTCAATAAAGAGTGGATGACCACCGACGATCAAGATGAGAAGATCACATTGGCACCGCTCTTGGGCAGTATCTAGCCCCAAAGCCCTTTTATGGGGGAAATAGCGTGAAAGACCCCAACCATCCCATGCGATTTCATGGACAGCTGAAGACACCTTCAGGAATTTGACCACCCTAAGATGCATAGGAGGAGAGCAGTCGGTGAATGAATCCAAGTGAGGTGCTAGCGCAAAAACCTATGAGAAGGAACCCAAGGCGAAGAATAGGCAACACAAGAGACAAAACGACGATGGCATAAACCCCCAGAAGGTGCACTCAAACATGATTGTGCAAACACGAGATAAGGAGTGCCTGCGAGAAGGCAATGACTGTAACTAGTGGACTCGTAGGTACTGCACCTAATATAATGCGAAGAGCCACTAGACTGAAGATTACCACCATCTGAGGAAGAAGATGGCAGAGATTTGGGAAGAGGTCCGAGAAGAGATGCTCAGACATCTGGGCGCCTATCACTTCTCACCACCCAGGTGAGCAGTTGCATAAAGGTAGGAATCGAGACAGGAGGGTCATCGAAGTCAAAGCTTGAGGAGGAGGTAGAATGTGAGGAGAATGGAAGAAAATAATGTGTCATTGGGTGAGATCATCACCATAGCCAGAGGACTCGCTAGTAGTGGCACATCTGCATCTTGTAGGAAAGCTTGTGCCCAAAGGATGAGATACAAGGAAGTCTTCAGTGTCAAGAGGCCGCCCAAGCAAGCATGAACCTAAAAGACCCCTCCAATTTCTTTTGATGATGCCGACTGCGAAGGGGCGATCTACGTGCATGATGATGCCTTGGTAGTAACGATGTTGGTGGTCAACTATACCACTAGGAGGATACTGATAGACAATGGTAGCTCGATTGACATCCTCTTCCAGGAAGCCTTCGTCAAAATGGAGATCAGCTAAGACCGATTGTGCTCATCTCCCAAGCCATTGAGGGGATTTTTTGGCGGGACGATATAGCCACTAGGTTCCATAGCCCTACCTATGACCATCGAAATGACTCATGGTGACCACCATAGCGGACTTCCTTATGGTCAAGGTCCACTTCTCATATAATTCCATAGTCGGACGACCAACACTGAATAGCTTAAAGATGGTAATGTAAGATAAAATTTCTAATGGAGGAGGGTGTGGGGGTGATACACGATGAACAAGTAGTCTCGAGAGAATGTTAGGTGAGGGAGCTGAGGGGCCAGAAAGGGTAGCAGGCACAAGCTGGAGTAGTTGAGGGGTGAGAAACTGGCTTTACTACTTTAATGTGACTAAAGCTAGACCAACCAAACACCTCGCAATGTCGAGTAAAGATATATCTAGACGGGAGATAGTTCCCTCTTTTTCTCCAACAGCTCCCCTTGTAAAGAACAAGTGGTAAACTTAATAAAGATATGATATGCATGTATGACGTGCGAATGAGATTGAATGTTGTAGAGAATCTCCTCACCACCCAATGCTGTCAAGTCCATCTCTCGCCTAGTCACTTAAACTGATGCTCCAAGCTCGCTTCCTTGCAATATAGGAGGGAACATATCTCCCAAACGTTCGAGTCTCTTCTTGCCACCTAGTGTGGTCCAGTCCATCTCCCATCTAATCACTTAAGTTAATGCTCGAAACTTGCACTCTGGTGATATAGGAATAAACACCTCTCCCAAGGATCCGAGTCTCTCCTTGCCACCCCCAATGCAGTCCAGTTTATCTCCTGCCTAGTCACTTAAGCTAATGTTTCATGATCACACCCCGATGATATAAGAGGGAACACCTCTTTCAAGTGTCTTAGTCTCTCCTCACCACCTAGCATTGTGGAGTCCATTTCCCGCCTAGTCACTTAAACTAATGCTTTTCACTTGCACCCCAATGATATAGAAGGGAACACCTCTCCCAATTGTCCTAGTCTCGCATTGCCACCCAGTACAGTCGAGTCCATCTCCCACCTGATCACTTTAACGATGTTCCATGCTCACACCTGATGATATATAAGAGAACACATCTCCCAAGCGTCTCACTCTCTCATCGCCACACAGCACAGTCGAGTTTATCTCCTGCCTAGTTATCTAAGCTGATGCTTATGTTGGCGACTGGCTTCAACAGTTCTCTCAACCCACTTCAAATTCCCAAGGGTGCATGCAATAAAAGAAGCTCAATCAAACCCTATAGTTACAAGATGCGAGACGAACACAAGCCTATAGTTACAACAAGAAAAGAAGTTAGAATCGCACTTATTACATTTCCAGATATTACAAAGTATAAAATTCTTGCTCTCAATGCTTTTCACTTGCACCCCAATGATATAGAAGGGAACACCTCTCCCAATTGTCCTAGTCTCGCATTGCCACCAAGTGCGGTCGAGTCCATCTCCCACCTGATCATTTTAACGATGTTCCATGCTCACACTCGATGATATATAAGAGAACACATCTCCCAAGTGTCTCACTCTCTCATCGCCACACAACACAGTCGAGTTTATCTCCTGCCTAGTTATCTAAGCCGATGCTCATGTTGGCGACTGGCTTCAATAGTTCTCTCGACCCACTTCAAATTCCCAAGGGTGCAAGCAATAAAAGAAGCTCAATCAAACTCTATAGTTACAAGATGTGAGACGAACACAAGCCTATAGTTACAACAAGAAAAGAAGTTAGAATCGCACTTATTACATTTTCAGATATTACAAAGTATAAAATTCTCGCTCTCAGGTGGGTGAAAGAAATAAAAATAAAAATACAATGTGTCTACACTTAAAGGTAGGGAGTCGAAGTGGGAAAGATGTAAAGCATTAAGTCTCAGCCCAAAGAGTCTAGGGAATCGAGGTCTTCTTGACCAGGCACGAACTTGTCCAAGTCTAAGGTCTTGGGGGCGTCATGTGGATTCGCCTCCATATGCCCCTTCGACCTCTCTAAACCTCTAGAGTACCCACGGCTCCAAGCCTGATTTCAAAGTCGCTTGGCTGCAGCACACTGAGGAGAAAGACTGGTGAGTTTGTCATTAGCGACAGCGAGCTTGCCCGCCAGCTTCATCTTCTGTTCCTCACGGGACCTCATATCCTCCTTGAGCCGCAAATGGGACTCACTCAGCTCCACGTATAGGTCTTTGGCCTTGTCTTTGTCCCTTTGGGGAGGAGCATTCTTCATCAAGAACACCTCTTTCTTGAATTGGAGCTCACCGACACGCTTATCTAAGCCATGATGAACCTCCTTAGCTTCCACCAATGAAGCAGTGTAGCTCAAACAGAGCTCTTGGGCCTCATTCGCCTCCCTCTCCAAGTGTTGTGCATGCCTCTGCTCCTCGTCCCTCTTCTTTCTGGCGGCCACGCTTCAGATTGATAGCGAGATACCTCCTACTTTAACTCCTCCACCTCCTTATTGAGGTCTAGCCCTTCCTTACAGAGGTCATGAATGATCTCCCGTAGTGTGCTCTAATGTCGTCTTGAGCTGGAACATTTCACAAAAAGCCTACCCACCAAGGCTGCATAGAGCCTCAACTGCGTTCTCATATTAGCTCTGTCGTCCACAACAAAAATGTGAGAAAATAAAGCCCCTGTCAAATGAAACTGGTTAGATTGCAAAGGCAGGAAAAACTACCACAAGTCAATGGAGAGAGAGAAGTCCCACTGGAAAAAGGATGTTCCTAAGTTGACTGGACATCTCCCCTATAACCCCCACCCTTGTGGGGTGAGACATTCAAGCACTATCCCCAACATGGGGCATCGAGCTGTCTAGTAGCCCGAGGGTGAAGGGTTGGGAAGCGTCAGACACTTGTGATGTTGAGGGCTCCTTGGACTTAGACTTGCGAAGACAGTGGTTGTGGAATCGTCTTGCTTAATAGATGCACTAGAAGAATGAGAGGATGCCAAAGACCCATCCTCACTCAGCATCACAGGATCCTCACAAGATAGGCCTTTGGGGACTATGGGCTAGAGAGGCGCACCGCCCCGAGGAGCCTTGGTAAAACCAAAATCCAAGGGACACTAGTCATCCACATCACCACTCTAAACGATTCCGTTTGGCTAGAAAAGAACACCCCCTAAGGCTGACGAGGCCCTTAATTGCAACCTCCTAGAGTGGTATGGACGTAGCTGCCCCCCCCCCCCCCCCCCCCGGGGAAATACTCCTTGGCAAGAGTTTCCTCAAGCATGCTAAAAGTCAAGTATTGCAAGGCCTCGAGGAACGTCACCTCCAACTCTTCAATATCCTACTCGAGACCAGACATCCCCCTCAAATCCTCTAATAGGGTAGAAAGGGTGTCCTAGAATGGTGGAGGTGCGGCCATGATCTTTTGGGCAGAAAACCCGAATCGCCCCGAACCAACGTCAGAACCCCCTAACTCGGTAGAAATCCCCTCACCCACAATTGGGCCTCAAATGGTCTTTTCACCCAACAAGGTACGAAGGGCCCTTTTAAGAAATTACAGACAAGGGACTGATATGGAGCCATCACGAACCTATCAACATTGGGCTCGACAAATAGGGCATCAGTCCAAACCTTTTCTTGGTACTCCCGAACCCAGGAGTACACCAATTGGATGCAAGCCCGCTCATGCTTGAACAAGTCTATCACGATCTTCTTATCGTTAAGGATGATACCCCAGTCAAAACGAACAGGAAACTCTTGGGTGGCGGCTTCATTGGCCTATAATTCCCATCCCTCACCCAACACGAAGAAGAACTGTGTTGTCATTGCTTGGACGTCCCTCAAAACGAGCGAGACAGAGTTTAGGACAGGTTGGAAGCTATAGATATTACCATATAGCACCTGAACTGCATGGGTGAAAATGAACTACCTAGTAGTTAAATCCAGGTACTCCCCCTAGCGGCCTCAAGGACCATGCGCCATACCACATAGCATGACGTCAAGATCCTCCAAGTGTTAGGATACTCTTGAGTTGGGGCCATACCCAAGACATCTAGAACATCACGGATAGGGAAACAAAATGGAAGTCTCAAGTCATGTGAGAATATGCCAGCATACAGGGCAACTTTCTCAGCATTTCCCATGGAATCGGTGGCCCAGGCTTTGGGACCTCCATGAAGACAAAGTCTGGAACTCCAAGCGTACTATGCAGTGTGTTAAGGGCCGCAAGGTCGACATTAGAGGACCACCTATACTTGTCGTAGGAAGGAAGCACATCACGGAGGAAGAGTTGAACCCCTTTTAAGACTCAACGAGGCAGGAAATCAATGGTCGATATGAGAGGCAGGAGTTCCAGCCAGAGAAGAAGACGTCAAGTGAGAGTAGTAAAATTAGAAATGAGGTAGAAGTCATTTTAGGAATAAGAAGAGAACCTAAATTGGAAGAAGGCAACGGTTCAAAAGTCTTAGTGGGAAGTTGATGGGACGTGCAAACATGATCGTTGTGTCCGTTTCCAAGGTGTGGGAATGTGCGTTGATGAAATGAATTCAATATGAGAAAGTTAAAGTGTGGGAAAGTAAAAATTCCCACCACACCCATGTGGCATAAATTTGTAGCGTAATTGAATAAGGGTTTTGTATCAAGTCGAACCAGGCCCAACCCATTTCGTCACAATCAATGGCCCATGGAATAGAAGGGGGAAAACCTAGGCTAGCCCAGGATAGGAGAGGCGTTTAGCGTGCCCTTGAGCACTACGCATTAATAAGAGAAAGCTCGAGCGAGATTCTGACTCCTACAAGATCAATCACATTAAATGAGACGTCAAATGGCTAGCCCCTTGTTCGAATCCATGTTGCTAATAGGAATGACCGCATTAAATACGATGCCACGCCATCCAGAACTGGAGTGATCACGACAGTGGCAAAGGAGCCAAAAATCCCTCAAGAGAAAGGGGTATAAATAAGAAGAAGCGGGTGAAAGGAAAACTTTAATCATTATGAATTCATTCTATGCTCTTGTGTTTTTCTGTCCAACACTTAATATCTTCTGACTTTGACATTGGAGGTATCGCAAACACCCCAGACTATTACACTCTTCTTTTTTGCAAGCATTCAGCACGATTCAAGACTAGTGATTACAAACACACTTTAACCGTTCTCAATAACTCCTGCTTTTTTAGACAGCCCATCTATTTCATTTCTTTTATTTTGTCTCCTCATTCCAACTCTTTCCTTTTCTAAGTCGGCTAACTTTCAAACTAAATTTTTAAGTACTTAAAATAAATAAATAAATAAAATTAAAGTGCAGAACTACATATCCTTTACACAAACAAAATAAAATGTAAGATTCTGTGAATAGCCACGCGGCACAAATCCCCTCGGGGCCTTTACCTTTTGTGGTTCACTTTAGATTCTGTTCCTGCACTGAATCAACTGGGAGATGGTGACAAAGATCGAAAGTAACATGCAAATAGCAAGGACTGAGCAGGGAGAAGAATGCATGTTCTCGAGAGCTAAAGGACCTATATGATCCAAAAGATCCATATCTAGAAGACAGTGATAGCACAGTAAAACATAATAATGGGTTTAGCCAAGGATTTTGGTTTTCGCAATTAATGTGTATGCAGGGTAGGTATGTATATTAGGCATTTCTTTTAAAAACACCTGTAACTACAGGTTGATGCCTTAAGTAGCCAATACTTTGACCCTCTGCTTCTTGCTTGCTGTAGTAGAGAATGAAGCATTCAATTGATGTAGAAGGAGGGGTGATGTCACAATTAGCCGAGTCTTAGGACTTTTTTCTGCATGGTGTAAATTGCTTGTTCAGCAAAGTTGTCAGGAAACAGACTAATCCTCAGAGGAGGCACACGAGAGTCGGGTTTTGTGGCGTAATACAGATAGATGAGTCCAAAGCACCCACTTCATACGCTCAGATATTGACAGACTGACTACAAATGTGAGTGATATTGGCGTAGAGTGACGAGTATTTGGCATCTCCATGTACGTGCATTTCTTTTATGAGCTAGTCAAACCCCTTTTTTTTTTAGGAAAAAAAAAAAAAAAGGATGCCCTCGGTTCGGTGTAAAAGGATGTCATCCATAGGTACTCCGCGTCATGAGTACTTTTGGGTTTTGCGTTTGTGGCTAATAGGTTTGTCTCAAAGGCAGCGAGGATTTCTGTTTTATACCGGTGGATTTTGCCCTCTCCGCCTCTTGCTGGGGCCCAATACCACCCCCATTCGTTTCTTCCTTGCCAAAGAAATTTGTCTGCATCCTGTCTTTGGACAGATGGGTAGGCTTAACAATTTGTTTGGAGAATCTAACCAAAATCAAATCAAACATATTATAGAATTGCAAGCCAAATCAATTTTGAAATTACAGATTTGATAATTAAGGTTTTTAAAAAAAAATAAAAATAAACAAAACAAAAAGGACAGCATGAACTAATACAATATAAAAACAACCCAAAACACCATGCATTTGCACAACATACTACAGAGTTGAAATTTAAATCGAAACCCAAATGCCCGAGATTGAGCGCAAGACTTTGTGGGATGATGAGTACACTCTTGGCAATGGCCATGATTAGTAATTGCCATAGGTTCGATTTAAAAGAAAGAGGGTAGGTAGATGAGGTTAAAAGGAAAGGGATTAATGTGCGCCTTACGTAATTTTGGATGTTTAGGACCTTGAGCCTCTAGGTAAATATGATAGATGGGCCGGCCAAGCCCAATGGCTAATGGGAAAATCATATATTGCCTACATGTAAGGAATGGAATTGATATATTGCAATTTGAAATCTTAGATAGTGAGTTGAAATGATATGAATTTAAAATAAATGTTGAAAGTTGAATAAATATTGTTAGAACATTATTTTTTAATATTATTATTTTTTTGATATTTGAAAAAATTAAATTATTTATTATATTTTATATGAGAATTTGATAAATTTGTGATTATGATATGAAATGAAACACTTTTCATATCGAAACCGGGCCTAACTCCATATTTTCCAAGATCCGGATAGTTTTCTATGTTTAGGTTTATTTGATATCTATAATACATTCCACAATAAGTGGTGTGTTTTTACATCAACTTGTAAATAAAAAAATAAAAAAAAAATTGTTTTCGAATGCATCTCGAGATTCATCATTCAACACTAGATTGGCACTGAGATCTAAAGAAGTAGATGCTCCACAAGGAAAGAGTCCTATCTACAAAATACTTCTATACACCAATATTTGTAAGGATATAACACCCCAAATGTGCAAACGAGTTATGCCTATAGATTTGATGGGTGGCTTCCCCAGTTCCCAAGTTCTTTGAATGCTCGAACAAAAATGCTCGAATCCCTCATCTTCATCAATCAGAAATTAAAATTAAATAAAAAAAACAACCATCTAGGCACTAGTGAACGCATCATCTAGATCAAATCACACCTGTACAGATAAGTTATTTGAAATAATATTCCTTCCATTCTGTCACACCACTTTTATGGTGTTCTTAACCATTGAATAGATTCTTGTTTCTAAAAGCAGAGGCAACAAGTCAAACAGAGTCTTATCCAACACTAAAACAAGAGGCAAAAGGACATAGATTCCCCTTCATGCACTTGATTGAAAAGCATACCATAATTTGAGGGTCTATTATCATAGCAACAAGCAATCATGCCCCTAGTCTTTTCCTACAACCATTGTAAACGTGGAAATGCAGGGTTTAGTCCCTTGTCTACTTAAACTCTAGTTCCTATTTCGAATAAATGGATACCAAAAATGAAAAGGTTTCTCAAAGTACTCTGCACCTGCAGAAGAGATTGGAAGCTCCCTTTCCATTCTTAAACTAATTGAGTGGTTTCTCAAATTTAACTAGTTGGTTATTGGTGCTACTTGAGACAAGGTCACCGACTCCAGCATAATACATTGTCACTCTGCTGATACATGCAAGGAAATGATAACAAGACTAGTAAATGTAAAGATATATTTCAAGACCTAGGCAAAAAACACACATTTAACCTAGTGCATCTAGTTCCTTTGACAAAGGAATTACCTCAATAGAAAATCTGAGTCATCAAACTTCTGCTACAACGTTCATGTATAGGAAGATTGAAGATTTGTAATCTATCGTTTTCAAGTATATAATTTTAGCACATACTATGATAAACTGAAAAAATAAACATCTTCCAATGGTACCTATGACTATGTACTAAATTTAAGGGCAAAGGGTTTTAAGTATGGCTCAACATACAATAGTACTCTCTGCACCATTTCTAGTTTTCTTTTGCAATCCAAACTCGATAAGCATACGAGATTGGCCAGACAGAAGCATGACCCAAAATAAGGTACAACCCAGATCACATCTTCATACTTTTTGTTAAAACGCCAAAAGTATATTTCAGCTTTCTCATTGTGCAACCTACATTCTTTGTGCTCTCCAGATCTTACAACTGACCGGGAAAACAGGTCTATGCAAAAGGAATACTCTAGGAACTAAATATTTTCTGAATTCTTGTCCATGCAGTCATCTCCAGCATCTATAATACAACAAGCACTCCACCAATAATGATGGATGCGAGTTCTTGCTGATGATGGACATAGTTCTGAATGAATAAAGACTTCTTTCACAAAAAAATCACCTCACAAGATTTTGCATATGTAATTCAAGTTACTCATGCTTAGTGGTCAGCAGAAACTCAGAAGTGAAATGAGAGGGGAAAAAAAGGGATGTCCTAGCCTTTGATGCCATAATCAAACCTGATTTGTTGAGTCACCTGATTGCACTAGGTATGAGAAGCCTTTCTGAGCCATCCTTGTGCTTTAGGCTGTGGGTCCAGATGGTAGAGCCCATCATGAAAGCAATGTGAATAAAAGATTGCTTTTCAATTGAACTTCTGGGTTATACGTGCAATAGACAATAAATTTGCAGCCAGAATAGAAACAAAGCACAAAGGATGGTATTATGGATGGAGTACCAACAATTGAACCTTTACCAGAACTAAAAGATAGAGAACAATCAGCATTTCGTGTCAGAACAAAGTTCATGGGATGAAAAGTAGGAAGTTGTATGTTTCATGTGATCAATAGACCTGACTTGATTACCCAAGGATCCTCAAACTTAATGGACATTGCATTTAGACACGTTGCTAACTTCCTTGAATGGGCTAGATATGAGGATGCAACAGTAGGTGTTTCCAATCAAGATGTAAGCTGAAGTAATTGTTCTAGCTCCTCGGTGGTGAGTGGCCCCTCAGATTTAGGAGGTGCAAAGAGGCATGATTAGCAATAAAGCGAGTAAACAAGAACGGCCTCCTGTTAATCTGGTAGGATGGCCATGAAGTTTCCAACACGTCTCCCAAGTTTGGGGTGTCTTATGGTAATAATCACAAAACAGCTTTCCCTTATCATCAGAGGCAACCTTTGTCTCAAATTTTAGGATCTCCCTTAACATTTCGTTACTAGCCAATGCAGAATGTTCGGGAGGAGATGATTGAAACATAATACCCCAATGACTTTCTTCATTCTCTTGAACTGGGGACAGAATCTTACACCAAGATTTGAATTCTAATTTGAAATATTCAGACCATAGTTGTCCCAAGAACTCATACACCTGTCTTCAATGAACTACTGAAGATCTGCATAGTGTACCAGTGAAGACAACTGTGGAGTTCCCTGCATCCCATTTTTCATAAGTGGGATCGGTCTCCAAGGGCTCTTTGGTCTTTCCATTCAAATAGCTAATTCTCCCTTTTCTTTGAGTAAACATTATTGCAAGCTACGACCAATTTAGATAATTGAGCCCATCCAATTTCACAGTTGTAATCTGGAGGTTTGGATCCGCACTCAGAACTCAGGGAGGTCACCTAACTCACTTCCCCTTTCTTATGAGTTTCGGAATGCTGACCAACTCCTGACATATCCTAATCATCCATTCAACTAAATAATTCCAGTGTCCACACCTAGTCTCAATACAACATAAAAATATGACTAAGTAGCAAGAATCAAATCATAGAGCAGTAGTGAACATGATGTTGAATCAAGAATCACATCAAAGAACAACAGTAATAAGCATGTCGTTTTCCCCATAAAACAAAAAAATTAAAGAACAAAAAACTTAAAACCAACCAGCCTATAAAGCAGCGAAGAAAAAAAAATAGACAGGCTAAGCAACATTTTTTGGCATGAATGGAGCTCACTATTAATAGTTGCTGTAAACTCGCCACCGGCAACTGGAAATTTGTGAAAACCTCTAAAATACTCGGATAGAGCAATCCTGCCCTTCTTGATATAAATGAAAAATGAAGTACAAAGAGGCAACTTACCCTATGACCGTGAAGTGATGTTGGAAAAAGCACCTTCGTGCCAGGAAAGATCTTTAGATTATCAAACAATGCCAAGAGGCTTCAATGCTGCCACTTACCTTCGTGAGCCTAGTAACTCAAAGTAAATGACTGAGACACTAAATAAGCTCTGACACTGATGAAATTAAAAGAAGAAACAATAGAATATGATCCGCTATTTATACAACTGCAGGATAATCTAGACTTGAGTAAGAAAATCCTATAATTAAGTCAATTATAGACAAAATTGGGGAAAGCATAAATTTAGGAGTAAATTAGCTATGTTTTTTTGTCCTTAGAAAAGAGGGATGGGGGATTCAAACCCAAACCCTTAAGGTTCCCGGCTCATTGCCACTTGAGCCAAAGGAGACTAATGAGTAAATTAGCCAATTTTTCCAGCCTAGGATTGAAAGTCTTTCAATTCTATAGAGTGATATGACAAGACAGTGGTGGCCTCATATTTCAATTTTAATGGTTTTAAGGTGAAGGGTATTTTAGCTGGCATGGGATTAAAAATGTTTCAAAATATTTTGAAACATTGCAAAAATGTTTCAAAATATAATATAAGGGGGTCAATTTGGTTCGGTCTAGCTAACTAAGCCCCTCACCGATGGCCAAACTGACCCCTTGGTTGGAACCGATTGGTTTTACCAGTCTGGTTCAGTTTTTGGCCTTTTTTAACACCCATACCTTTATTTTCCCACATTGTATAATGGGACAATTGGTAAACCCATATCAGTAGGGGAAAATAAAAAGTAATTAGCAAGAGCTGGACCACATTTGGCACAAGTCTAGTTTAATATGGTAATATATTTCAATGATCCTATTTATTCAATAGTACACGCACAAGTCAATACCTGATTGCAATCTGAGAACTGAAAAGAAACTCACGGTCAAAATCATTACTTCAAGAACACAGTCCTGAACCTCGACAAACTACTGTAACTATACAAGGCCAAATGATATTGTAACCATGAGAATCTAATAGCATATGATGGTCATTCTACGCAGAAAGTGCATGCCAATCACAAAAAACCTGACAGCTATGCACCACAAAATTTAGTACCAGCAACTTATATTTGAGATAACAAAGATGCTCATTTTCACAGTTGAACACCAAACAACTTCACATTAGTCTTCTTTGCCGCTTTGAGTCTTGCTTTCTATTGATTGCCCAACACTTCCTCCCCCAGCTTGTCCATGGTGATCTGTTTGGCACGGCATTCAGAGGAGCAAAATGCACGCAAGTAGCTGCATTGCATCATCAATTACAGTCTTAAGAAAAGGTAATGCAATAATCTACTGAAAGTGCCAGAAAGAACTGTAAGAAAATAAAAATTACTTTCACTGAAGAAATAGATTATCTATGCATCATTTCATCAACCAGATTTGATGAAAAATTATAGAAAGCATTTGAGATAAATTTTTTTTTTCGTCAGTAAACAAAATTTTATCGATAGTAAGAATAGGCACAGGTATACGGGACATATAGAAGAGTATCGCCTTGCGTGCTAGTTTTGTGATACAAGAAATTCATGGAAGTTCATGCCATTAAAATCAATTACAACCGATCAATGGAATAAAGTATAGAAAAACAAATTCTAAGTTCATCCATTGATTGCTCTCAATCTTCAAAGCTTCTTATGTTCCTCTCCCTCTAAATGCACCACCATAGGCATATTGGGACCATCTTTCATATTGCTGCAATTTGAAATTTACCCCTAAAGACCTCTCCAAGAAGCTGGGAGATCAAGCACTCTTCTCAGCATCACCCAAGCTAGTCCCACCAAAGTGAAGCAATCATTCCACAAGGTCGTGGCAATCTCACAATGAAGTAATAAATGATCAACGGACTTCCCACCCTTTTGCACATACAACCCCAATCTATAACAATGTTTTGGCATTTCCTTAAATTATCAAGTGTGAGGATCATTCCCAAGAAAGCCGCCCATACAAAGAAGAGGGCCTTCAAGGGGTGCCTTTCTCTTCCAAATACTCTTCCATGGGAATGGACTTGTATTATGCATGTTCATGTCTTTGGTAGAAGGAGCGGACAATGAACTTCCCTTTCTTGGCGATGCCAAAAAATCTTGTTGTCAACTTCCCCCATCATGCAAGTAGAGTATACTAGATCATAAAACTCCAAAAATGCATCAACTTCCCAGTTTGAGCACCATTAGATAGAATCAAGAGGTCCGCAATTGAGGCTTCTTTCATTCTTGCTATACCATAGAGTTTTGAATAAGCTTCCTTGAGTGCCCTGCCACCACATCATATGTCATGCCAAAATTTGGTTTTGGCTCCATCACCCACCTCAAAGTGGGTATTGCTAAAATTCCTGTCGCCACATTCATGTTTCAAAATCAATTCCTACTAGGAGTAGGAATGCCATTCTATTTTTTTTTATAGGTAAAATAAAATTTTATTAATAGAAGAGAGTAGGCACAGCCCAAGAATGCGGGCGGTATAAAAATAGAAGTAGGAATGGCATCCTTCACCATCTACATAATTATTCTTCAAGTTTTCACAATTACTTTCATGAACGTTCAAGTTAGATATCTAAAACCTTCTAATAGATTCCTGCATCTTTCTTGAGTTTTTTTGTCATAAAGAGTGCAAGATCCAGTCTTTCATACTAAATTCATCAAGAACTGAATACCCACCCACTCTTGTTGTTTTTCCTATGATTTTTATCCAAACCCTATTAGGTCAAGTGAAGTTGATTCAGCTATGGAAGCTAAGGAGTGAGGTAAGTAGTACGATCATGCCCTTGTTTTCAAGGGGTCAAGTTGAGTCCTTACTGTCTTTGGCTCCTAGAGAAGTATTGAATGTTCTAAGCCTCAATAAATATGTCACATTGTAATTTGTATGCTTGAAGAGATAACCAATATAATTTCAGCTTCTGACCTATGTTTTTTAGGGAATACGTATTGCATTCTCTACAACAAAAGGATTAGATTTTGAGCCAAAGTCTCTATAAAGAGGGTATGCCAGCCACACCTAATTCCATCTATAGGAATTCCATCTATAGGAATCACCCTCCAACAAGAAAAAATTTAGTTTCTAGTTTCCTGATCTGATTGCAAATTCAAGAATAAAACCCTCTAAGCTCGATTTTGGTAGAAAAATGAAAAAGGAACAGCACGATCCAAGGGGCATATGATGAGATAGATTGACCAAGAAATTTTGAACAAACAGATAAAAGCAAAAATCTCCAACCAATCAACTAGAAGAGCATCAGATATTCATATAATTATAAGAAGCACAATTATTAGGATTAGATTTTAAGCCAAAGTCCCTATAAAGAGGGTACGCCAGCCACACTTAATTCCATCTATAGGAATCACCCTCCCACACGACAAAATTTAGTTTCTAGTTTCCTGATCTGATCGCAAATTCAAGAATAAAATCCTCTAAGCTGGATTTTGGTAGAAAAAGGATCGTGTGAAGAGATAGATTGACCAAGAAGGTTTGAACAAATAGATAAAAGCTAAAGTCTCCAACCAATCAACTAGAATAGCATCAGATATTCATATAATCAGAAGATGCACAATTATTAGGATTTCCTCTACCGTCATTTTCTTAGCAACCGAACATAGCGCAGCTAAAATGTAAACAAACATCAACAAAAGAAGGAGAAAACAGAGACACAAAACCCAGAATTTACGATAAATAAGGAACATTTAATCGGTCCCCAGTAATCTTCACTCAGCTGACAATAGTTTAACTATATTGCTTAATCGAAGCAAAATAAAACAGAAAAATATATCTTCTTCTTATTTTGTTTGAGCTTCATTCTCTCGGGAACCGAACAGACAGCTAAGAAAAGGAGATATGGAAACCTTACCTGTACATGAAGACTTCTTCATCCTCGGAAATGCTCCTCTTGCAGCGGTAACATTTCTCAAAAAAATTACCAACTTGCCACACAAGGCTGTCCTGCTCAACATCCGGGGACGCCAATGTCAGAATCCCCGGCGGAGGATGATCGCTCTCCGCTGAAACGCTAGGCGGCGGCCTTGCAGTGGAGGGAGCCTTACGCACATCGTAATGGAGCTCCGGCGAGGCGGTATTCGGCGGAGGTAGGACCTGGTTGAGAACGCTGGTGTCGCCGAAGCTGGAGGAGCGAGCAATTCGCGAGCGTTTAGCCGCCATCCTTACTGAGAGAAAGGTAGGGTTTTAGAAAGAGATAAGAGGCAGATAGCGATAACAGCACAGAAATGAAACCGTGAAAAGCTGTGAGAGAGAGAGAGAGAGAGAGAGAGAGAGAGAGAGGGAGGAGGAGGAGGGGCCGAAAAAGCAGGGTGCTTCAGTGAGGTGGTTGTGTGAGGCTTCATGGCAGGTTTATATAGGCTACCGTGGTCCCCAGTTAGAGCGCTTTGAGGTCCCAAAAGTAGGAATCGGTGATTTTTTCTCTTTTTTTGGGTGACAGATAAAGGTACGGATAGACCGTATGGAGGCTGTATCAATAGTATGTAGTTCATGTATAATAGTGCGAGCTGGAGTCCATACTCATAGGACCGACTGTTATCAAATATTTTTTAAAAAAATTTTAAAGTAATGTTAAGTATAAATTTTAAATAAATAAATCTCAAATAAGTTATTTATAAAAAAGTAAATTTAACTAATAAATAATAATTTTTTGACACTTTTTTAATGTGTAGTCCACTTTTTATAATCGTATGTGAGGATTTATCTATTTAAAATTTGTACAAAAATTTTTTTAAACATCATTTAAATATAAAAAAAATTTATCTAATCATTACGTATTTTTGAAATTATTAAACAAAATACAAAACCTATAGAACTTTTTCTAAATAAAATTTATATTAAAAAATTATATTTAAACAATTTTTTTACTTTATAATATTCTTATTCAAGTTTTTTTCTCATTTTTGAAAATTCAATAAACATTTTAATTCAAATTATTTCACTATTATTCACAGATATTCTGAAATATTTTTAGTATCCAAATGAGCCCTTAGGTCAAGTTTGGGTTAGATTTGTTTCATAAATTTATCCATGAATATTAATTTTGATTTGAATATTAATTAAAAGAAATAAGTTTTAATTGATTAAATTTAAATTTATAAACAAGATTCTTAGATAAACACTTCAGGATGGATGGGTGTGAAAATATTTTTCACACCGACCAACAAAATAATGCCACATAGGCATTCTAAGAAGAGCACCCCCTGCACCCAAACCCTCTCCCTCTCCCCCCCCCCCCCCCCCCAAAATCTGCATTCAACAGATGTCATTTTGAAACCCTAGCCCTCTCCTTTCTCTCCCTCTCGAGTCCTCTTAATCTATGAAAAAAAGTGCTTTAACTCAAGCACGTTTCTCTGAACTTGACGTCCAAATATGCATGATTCAAACAAGTTAGCACTCATAATGTGCAAACAAAATCACCGTCTGTTTCCATATCGTTTATGTCACCATCTGCTTCTAGTTCATCAAAATCCCTGCTACCTCCAACAAAATTTGCACCAGCTTTGGGCCCAAACCTAGGTTTCTAGCCTTTTGAATTATTGATAGTATTTTTTCAATATTTTGGAATGACTCACTTTCGCCATTATCATAATACATGCTACCACTTTCATTTTCTTCCTGCATCAACTCTACTAGCAAGTCCTTCAAGAACCATGGATGCTTCTTAATTTATGGGATGGTTATTCTCTACACAAAATGAATGATTTTTCTGAAATTAACGTGAAGGGTTTTTCTTTACACAAATAATTAGTACCAAATTAAACTAACCTAAAGGGTTTTCCTGAAATTACTTGGATCTTCGGGATCTTCAAAGGAATAAGATCCAACCAGCATCACTTTTTTTCACGGATCAATGAGACTCAAGAGTGAGAGAAAGGAGAGGGCTCGAAATGGCATATGTTGAATGCAGATTGGGGAAGGACCGAGAGAGAGAAAGAAGGAGAGGGAGAGTGTTTGGGTGCAGGAGTGCTCTTCGTAGAATGCCTACATTGCATTATTTTATTGGCCAAGTGTGAAAAATCTTTTCACATCTATTATCCCGAAGTGTTTCTCAAATTCATATAAGCTTAGCTTGACTCATTTGAAAATATATTTATTATATATTTATATGTTATATGTCCTGTTAGCTTTATTATATATTTGTATTTTTTTTTTTTTTGAAAGAAAACCTCCTTTGTATTGCTTATGAATCAACCGTATACAAGTATTTCTTAGTAACAACACTTTGAACTTCCAGTGGACAGCACTCCATCCAAATTTGTTCCTCTATGAAAGAAAAAGAAGTTTTAACAAGTAAATGTGCAACTTGATTACATTCCCTAAAAACATGTTGAACTTTCCACCTTTGTCTATTCTTGAGCACTCCCTTCATATCTTCTAACATTTGGCCATATCATTCCTAGCTTTCTTTCTCACTATTTACAACCTTCACAACAACTAAAGCATTCCCTTCAAAGATCACATTCTCAAAATTAAGCTCTGCACATAGCTTCATAGCTCTCCATAAAGCCCGGAACTCAGCTACAACTGGACTACAGCAACCTTCTTTCGAGCAGCAAAGAGACACCAACACCTCTCCCCTTCCATCCCTCACCATAACCCCAATTCCCACTCTTCCATCTTTTTTACTCATACCAGCATCCCAATTAACTTTAATACACTCACCAATAGGAGCCTTCCATCTACAACCCCGTCTTCCCCCTTCATAACTCCCCATATCCCCCTTCTTTACAGTTTGTGATATTTGAAAATTCTCAAGGGAAATAGCAGCCTGCTCAACTATAGTTCCAGGACCTGTAAGCTTCTTCTCAAAAATAAAAGCATTTCTCCTTAACCATACCCCTCTCATCACAACTACAAGTAGTTCTAGATCCTCTTTTGCGACCAAATTTAATAGCCTGTCCCATAATTCATAAAACTAAACTTCATTACTTGGCCATTTCTATAGAGGATTCTTCTTATCAACCCAAACATCCATTGATCCCCTGCAGTTCCATAAAGCATGAGTGATCGACTCATCCTCAGTTTCACAGATAGGACAACAAGCATCTTTTACCACTTTTCTTTTTTTTTTCAGATTAATCCTAGTTGGTAGACAGTCATTTAAGGCTTTCCAAAGAAATACTTTAACAACCCCTAGTACATTCAAACTCCATAACTTTTTCCAATCAAAAGAGTGCCCCTCTGATCTTTCCCCTTTCTCTCTTCTTTTCCTACTCACCTCCAAATGATATGCACTCTTAACACTAAAAAAGCCATCCTTTGTATAACCCCAAATCTGTTTATCAGGCAAACCAGATTTACTGATTGGTAGATTGCATACTGTCATAGCTTTACCCTCATTTAGCACCTCTTTTACAAGCTCTTCCTTCCATATCCCTCTGCTGCCATCAATTAATTCGTTAACCCTTGCATCACTGTTTAGAACAGTAACAGGAGATTGTATACAATGTGACACCAAAGTTGGGATCCACCTATCACCCCACACTTTAATATTCTGACCCGTACCCACCCTCCACACCAATCCTTGTTTTAGTAAACCCAAAGAACTCCATAAGCTTTTCCAAATTAAAGAAGGTCTATGACCCACTGTTGCTTGAAGGAAATCTGAGTGTCTAAAATATTTATCTTTTAATACCATAGCTGTGAAAGAATGAGGATTAGTGAAAATTCTCCAACACTGCTTAGCAAGTAGAGCAGTATTAAAGCTTTCTAGTTCTCGAAATCCCAACCCCCCCTTCAGCTTTTGACAACCCATCTTTGACCAACTCTTCCACTGAATCTTCCTTTCATTTTCCTTGAACCCCCACCAAAATTTTGCCATAATAGCCGCTATTTCCTTACAAAGTTTCCTTGGGAGTCTGAAAACATTCATATGATAGTTAGGCACTGCTTGAATGACAGCTTTAAGAAGAACTTCATTATCAGCAGGAGACAAAAACTTATGTTTCCAATTATTAACCCTCTGCAAGACCCTATCCTTTATACTTCTAAAAAAATCATACTTAGACCTGCCAACCATAATTGGCAAACCCAAATACTTCTCCCAGCTTGTAACCAATCTAGCACCCAACTCCTTTAGTACACCCTCCTTTACATTTTTCTTTGCATTAGGACTAAAAAAAATGGTAGTTTTCTGCTTGTTTAAGCTTTGTCCCGAGGCTTGTTCATATAGCGCCAATATACTCATTATCTTCCTCCACTCACTCCAGCTAGCTTTGCCAAAAATGATACAATCATCTGCAAAGAGCAGATGAGTTACTCTTGTACCACCTCTAGCTACTGCTACCCCTTTTAACTCTCTTATATCTTCTGCTAATTGAAGCATAGCACTCAATCCCTCTGCACACAACAGAAAAAGATAGGGGGAAAGTGGATCCCCCTGTCTCAATCCTCTAGTTGGTTTAAACTTCTCACCTAGACTCCCATTTGTCAAGACTGCATACGAGATAGTAGACACACACTCCATGATTAAAGCCACCCACTTCTCAAAAAACCCCAACTTCTCCATGATTTTTTCCAAGAAAAACCATTCTACTTTGTCATAAGTCTTTGAGATATCCAATTTGAGAGCCATACTCCCCACCCTATCCTTCTGCCTTGTTGGCATAGAATGTAACACTTCATAAGCAGTGATAATGCTGTCAGTGATAAGTCTTTGAGGGACAAAAGCACTCTGAGTTCTTGAGATAACATCATCTAGAACCTTCTTTAACCTGTTTGCTAAGGTCTTTGCAATGATTTTATACATTACATTGCAAAGACTGATTAGGCGAAAGTCATTAACAGATTTTGGTTCTTTTACTTTAGGGATCAAAGCAATGAAAGTATGGTTCAGACCCTTATCCATCCCTCCTCCATTCAGAAATTTTAGAGCAGCCTCACACACATCACTCTCTACAATTTCCCAATATGACTGAAAGAAGCAAGCCCCATAACCATCTGGCCCAGGTGATTTTAGTAGGCCCATCAACCTTACAGCTTCCACCACCTCCTCCCTTGTAAAAGTCTTTATCAGGAACTGATTCATCTCTTCTGTCACTTTGCCTTTAACTGTACTCAAACAAGCCTCAATAAAACTACTAGAAGAAGCTGCAGTCATATAAATCTCAGAAAAATGATCCTTGAATGCTTCAGCAATCCCTTCTTGATTCATCCTTAGATTAGAATTTGAATCCACTACTGACAGGATCAGGTTTTTCTTTTTTCTCTGGTTTGCACAAGCATGAAAAAACTTTGTATTCTTGTCTCCCAAGCAGTACCAATTTCTCTTAGATCGTTGTTTCCATTTGAGATCCTCATGTTCTAAAAGAAGTCCCACTTTATCCTGAAGATATCTGTGTTCTTCAGTATTATGTGGTCCCTCATACTCTTGTACCTTTTGAATCTTCACAGTTAACTTCTCTATATCATTGGCCCTATCTCGATCCTTCTTCCTGAACCACCCCACCAGACCCCCTTTGCATGTCTCCAACATTGTAGAAACTCTTCTAATGGGATCACCCATAAATCCCTTTCTATTCCAACCTTGCCTAACAAGCTGCTCACACTTGTCTTCTTTGATCCAACCGGCCTCAAATCTGAAGGGAAACTTCCTTTTGCACTGTTTTTCCTCTTTTCCCATCATAGTTAATAGAATGGGAAGATGATCTGAACACCTTCCTATAAGACCTTCCACTCTAACCCCCTTAAACAGCTCCCTCCACTGAGTATTTGCCACATACCTATCTAATTTTTCTTTTGTAAAAGTAGTATCTGAGTGCCTGTTGCTCCAACTGAAAAAACCACTACAACAGCCCAAATCAGAGAGACTGTTATTCTCTAGCACCTCCATGAATTGAGCCATCTGCCCTTCACTCCTCAAATTACCTCCACTCTTTTATGCTTGGATAAGGATTTCATTGAAATCACCTGCAATACACCATGCTCCCTGGTTTGCAGGCCTCAATCTGTTTAACAAATTCTATGACATACTTCTTTTTCTCACATCAAGATGGCCATAAAACCCTGTAAAGAACCACTCCTTTACCTCCCCTTTCCTCTTTGCAAGGACATTTATATGCCACTGAGAGAAGTTTAGTAGTTCCACCTCCTCCTTCTCTTTCCAAAAAACAACTAAACCACCTTTCCTACCCATCGAACTCACAGCAAAACATCCCTCCATCTGTAATTTCCCCTTTAACATCTCCACCTTCCCACCATGCATCTTTGTCTTGATAAGAAATACTACATTGGGCTGCTTATTTCTTACCATAAGGTTAAGGTCATGAACTGTCCGAGGGTTCCCAAGCCCTCGGCAGTTCCAACAGATTATTTTCATAATGCCAGGTGGGGCTGCTCAACAGCCTCCACCTCACAGAGATTAGACACAGGCTCTGCACCCTCATTTAATCTTGCCTTTTTTACACCCCCTAACAACATTATTTTCACATCATCCTCAGTTTTTGCATGTTTAGAATTCAGGTTTAAAGAACATACCTGACTCACCTGACCCCTTCCCCTCACTCTTCTCTTCCAACACTTTTTCTTCTCTATTTGTGTACCCTTGTCTTGCACTTCCTCATTATCAATCTTCTCCACCTCTAGATTCGGCTCTGGTATCACTACAAAATTCTCAATAGAAACCACAGCTGAGTTGAGCCCCTCTTGCTGCACATCTAGTTCATCACCTTTTAATTCAGTCTCTACCCTTCCTCCATTCTCTTCATCTCCCTTATGAGCTCCAACGGTGATTTCCTCAAACACTACTCCTTCACTCATTCCCTTTTCCCTTAGAATCCCTCATTCCCTTCATCCCCTCTCCATCACCATTTCCATATTTCTTTTTATTATCTTCTTTTAGCTGACTTTGTTTTTTCATACTCACTGATGCTCTCAGCCAGGTACCAAATTGATTAGTACCAGAACCTTCTCCCACAGAACAACCCTCCCTGCTATGTACTATGCATCCACATTGAAAACACATCCTAGGAAGCTTTTCATATTGAAATGGCACCCAAATCTAACCTCCTGCTACCTTGATAGTTCTACCTCGAGCCAATGGAGCTTTCAAGTTACACTCAATTCTAACTCTCAAACATCTCCCCCATGCCAACCCCTCCTCATCTACATCTACGTCAATCACCTTCCCAACCGAACTCTCAATCTCCTCACCCATCCTTTTATTCATATACCCGAGCGGTAAATTGTGCATTTGAATCCACAAATTCTCACAGTTGAAGTTCATTAAATTTGGCTGGATCTCACTGTCATAATCTTTTAACACAAACAGATAATTTTCAAAGAGCCAAGGACAACCCTCTAACACTCAGTTTATCCCTCGAACATGCAAATGTAATGACAAAACAATTCAGACTAATTTCTTCAAAATCCAAAGGTAATATAACCTTCCAGATCTTCTCCATTAGTCATTTAACTGTCTGATTCCCGATTCTCCTTCTCACACATATCTTCCCCACTATACTCTGTTCCCCCCTTCGTCGAACATTATCCTCCTTCCCTTCAATCACTACGATCGGAGTGTTTTCTTCCTCACTAAGCCGTAATCTACTCCACACCTCCACAATCTCCTCCATCATTACACTCTGCTCACCACAGTGAACAGAAACTTCACCGTTTTCCTCCCACGAGCACAAGAAAAAACTAACTAACAAGCTTCACCTCCAATCGCCTTCAGACAGTTGAGAGAGAACTCTCAAATTACGTTCAACTCTCCATTTTAAAAACTTTTTAATTTCACATAACTTATTATATATTTGTATTTGATTTGTATTATTTTTTTATTTATAGCACACCTTATATTATATATTTGATTGGGTTATCAAAATATGTATACGTTGTTGTATATAATTAATTACATATAACTATGTGTTATTATTTTATATGTCAAATTTTCAATCTTTTCCACTATATTGAGAACATCGAAATGTTCGGAAATCTAAAGCTTCATCTTGAGCTTGGGCATAAGTGTTTCTATCACCACAAGAATTTGTAATACGCGATGATGTTTCATTGTTTCATATGCTTGCACCTTAAACCCTTCACCATAGAACTATGGCCGGCTCAATAGTAAGGACATTTAGGCTATTGTTTAAGATTCCCAAAATAAAAAATGAGGTGTTTATTTAAAAATAAATTAAAACCATTTCATTCAATTAAATTTCAAATAACTTTTATATTTTTCAAAGTGTGCAAGGCTCCCTAATACTAAATTAAATATTTAATACAATGAATTATTTATATTTTAAATAATTTTTTAAGATCTTGCTAAATTGAACTACAAAATTTGTATTAAGACCTCATTTTAAATTATAGTATTAAATATAAATTCAAAAAAACTTTATTTAAAGATTTTAAATGAAATCTCATTTTATTGAAAATTTTAAAAATATTTCATATAATAATTTATATTCTGTTATATTATAATTATGAATAATTAAGCAAAATTTCGTAGGCCCCAACTTGCATTGAGCTCCCCTGTGTAGAACAGCATAAAATGGAAACTAAACAAAATTTTCAAAGGTTTCATATGCTTTCTTCGAGTTCTGTCAGTATTGCAGCAAATCCAAGCTGGGTCTTGTTTATGATACTTTAAGATACCTCACAAGACAAGAAGACAAAGCCGTCTTAGCTCAGTCGGTAGAGCGCATGGCTTTTAACCATGTGGTCGTGGGTTCGAATCCCACAGACGGCGTTTATGTTTTACTCTTTTGTAAAAACATTCAACGCAGCTCGAGAATCAGAGCCTCCTAATCCTCAGGATGCCTGTAAAGATACGTGTTTCTTTTTCTTTTTCAATCGTAGATGAATAGTTATAGTATTATTATAGCTTGTAACATGTAATGGTGAATACAATACCATTTAAAAGAATTGAATGACCTTCCAATTAAATATAATTGTCCATGCAAGAAAACCAATATTCCCCCATAAGCTCTTCAGCATCTTTGAGTTTAGCGCATAGCCATAAAGTTAAAACCAGAAAATGGTTCTCTTAAAGGTCAGGCATGCCCCTCCCTGTTTTGGCATCATAAGTCTTCTCCAACACGTGATCCAAAGGTGTATCCTTCGCACCAGCTGCAAGAACAAACAATATGGAAAATGTTATCGGCAGAATAATGGCAATCACCAAATGGCGGAGCTCAGAAGCAAACACACAATTCATACAGAATCCTTGTATATGTCCTTTTGTAAGTTCTTCCTTTCTTTTTTCTATACTTCTTTTCTCCAGATTAGATTATGACTGGTAAATCCAAATTCTAGCAAACATAGCCACTGTTGGGCAATGGGTGTCTCGGGAGACACTTGCAATGCACAAACTTGACACACGCCATTCATGTTCTTACACATCACCGATTCATCATACATATATAATGTACTATCAACTCAACTTAACTGGGCCTTGATCCCGATTTAATTGGGACCAACTTTACATCTAATTCATTGTTGACCAAATACATTGTCCTGCATCAATCCATATTCTCCAAAATTTAATGTCGTCTTCTTATTTATCATATCTTTCTTTACTACTTATACCCATATTGTCTTAGGCCACACTCTTATCTTTCTACTCCAACTTGAATTAGATCATTTTTTTTCTCCCTAATGCATGACTTTTTCCCCCTTGCACATCACTATCTTAAGTGTCTAACCCTCATCTATTCCTCAATAGATGCAGCCCTACCTTGGAGCCAATGGCTTTATTGTATACCTAATATTTCCTACTATTCTCACTATTCCATCTAAACATTCTCGCTAGGGTCCTCTTATCTTATGAACCCATTGTTTCTTAATGGCTCCTAGTCCCGTACCAAGAAAAATAGCTAGTCATATAGAGGTCATGTAAAATACATGTGCCTGCTGTATACCAATCTTTATCGTTTTTTTTTTTTTGCATATAGAACCACGCACAGTTTCCATGTATAAATATCTTAAATATAACAAAGATAGGCAGGCCATCAATAAATATCCCTAATGACTTGTTGAACAAAAATTTTAATGCTAATGATTAAAATTTTCAAAATATTTATTATTTTCTTAACTGCCATTTACTTAAGAATACTAAATAACTGGATTCATGACAGGCAATTAAAATTCACAATATTAATAAGAAAACTCTTGTATATAAGTCTTTCCATAAAGTAATTATATATTCCTTTCTTAGAATATGTTATGCAAGATCCTTAAACTAAAAAGTGAGGTGGTGGCTTCAAGCCTCACATCTCATGGTTCACATCAAACACCTAGGGAGGTTCTCATGTTGTCACAGCTTAGGGGAAGAGCAACGACCTCTATGCAACATGGAAATATTCTTACTAATATTCTGGATTTGGGACTCTCCATAGTTGTTTATAGAGGGCAAATGGACCTGATACATTAAGGAACCACAATACCCCCTACTCAAAACTCATACATTCTCATCAGGGCCTTCTCTTCCTACAGTTCTCTTGAGCCACACGGTATAACCAGCTGGCTCTGATGCCAATTGTTAAAATTATGGAGCATGCTGGTCAGGTCACTCGACCTAATACCACCTGCTGTAGGACTCCGCATACACTAGCATAATGCTACGCAAAGTAATTCTTGGGTAGCACATGCCTTCCTATAGTTGCCAATTCAAACATAAGGTGTTAAGGCAAATTGTATATCTGAGATACAGAATTGGTCTTTGATCACAAAAATTGCAGGATGGGAAAACAAATACACCTAAAAAATAATATCTACTGATTTAAGCAGGATCAGCTAAACAAGATGTAAAGGGAAAAAAAAGTTGGGGGCGGGCAACAGGGGGGAGGGGGGAGAAGGGAATAAGCTTCCAATATGTACAAATTGTAGGCCTTGGCGTAGTCCTTATCTTCAAGATTTCAGGACGAGGTATTATGGAGCCAGATGCCCCCATACCCCTGGATGCTCACTTTAGTGCCATTTTCAAGATATCGAGTTCCAACCTTACATGGCTTCCTACATAGCTTATGCATCACTTTAGAGAAACAGATGTCAAACAAAGAAAAGAACACCAATGATTGTAAAGCAGATGCCAAAAAGTAATTCCATACCCACTCACTGGGTCAACAACTTGAACATTTGATACATGCAGACTTGCAGTGGTGCTTCAATTGTAAAGATTCCACCTTCATGACCTTGCCCTTGTTTTATATGTTTTTTTAACTGAGAAAATGTAAGAACCATGAAATGAAAAAATAGATGAACAAATTATGTCAAAAACATGTTCAGGTGGCACAACATATAAACAATACATACAAATATCAGAGTTCAGGCACTTCTAAAAAACATCTATCAGAGATGGGAAGAAATATCCTTATCATTTTTTTTTATAAGCAACGAGGGTGCAACATGAGGACTTCCGAGGAGGTTACCTAGTACTGCTCTCAAGAAATATCCTTATCATATATGCACATAACCAAAAAATGGGCAAGCAAGAACCAAAACATCCCAATAAATGAAAAATGATATTAAAAAGACATTTGGGTCATAATTTATGCACCTAAAAAAATATCATGCCCCTAGTGTAAGATTTTGGAGAATATCTAATAATAAAATAATCGTTAGAACACTAACGTCCAGCCATTGTTGATCAATTATTCACAGGAAGCGACTGTTTTGAATTATGAACCGTCATAGATTTCTATATGAAGAATATTGGGTAGAGGTTTTCAGCCTATTTTTATATACCTTAATGAATGTAACTGATGGAGAATCATAAGTCTATATATATAGATAGGCCAAGACCTTTATTCACTATTTTCTAATTGTTGCTTCCTTCCATCAAAGAATGTAATTGTTAGGTTTTAAATGAACAATGTCTTTATTTTAATTACCCAAAATTTTTAATATAAATATAAAACTATTAAAATAAACAAATAAATATAATATATTGAAAGAGTAGCATGTAAGCCACCTTTAAGTCTCCCACAAGGAGACATGCACTTTCATTCTCCCACTTGGCTTACATGACAATCATTTAAAATCATCTGGGTAACCAAAATGGAATATGGACACAAATAAAACTGCTCAAACCATTAACTTTAGTAGAAATATATAATACATGAATCATGGCAATTATGTTATTATATTAACATTTCCTTCCATGTATTACACTGTATTAGTCTCTCTAAATAAATTTCCATATGTGATATATCTCTTTATGAATGATTTCCTATAAGTCATTCTGGGTCTATACATTATAGATTAGGAGCAAATACTTTATGTGCACAAATACAAATATTATTATTGACAACAACAAGTACTGTATACAATAATTAAATCAAACATAAATGAGCTCATTAATCCCACTCTCTACATGTTTCAAAAATATTTTTATTGAGAGCCCTTTTGTCATGGGATCTGCAATCATAAAGGATGTACTTGTATGCTCTATTGAGATTTCTTATTCCTTAACTCTCTCTCTTACAGCAAGATATTTTATGTCAATATATTTGCTTTTGCTCCCACTCTTGTTATTCTTAGAAAAGAAAACTCACCAAATTATCACAGTAAATTCTTAATGGCTTTGATATCGAATCTACAACTTGAAACCCTATGATAAAACTCATTAACCGTTTTGCCTGTGAAGCTGTTTCAAAGCATGCTATAAACTCTGCCTCCATAGTAGATGATGCAATGATAGTCTGTTTGGTGATTTTCCATGATATGGAACCTCCTGCTAACATGAAGACATACCCTGAAGTGGACTTTCTAGAGACTTGACAACCCACAAAATCTAAGTTTGAATATCCAACCACTTCCAGACAATCAACATGTTTATAAGTAAGTATATGATTCTTGGTTTCTTATAAATATCTCATAACCTTTTTAGCAGCCTTCCAGTGTTCTATTCCAGGATTCTTTTGTATTCTCAACATTCACACAGCATATGCAATATTAGGTCTTATACAAACATGTGCATGCATTAAACTGCCAACAGCAGATGTATATGGAATGTTTTCTTCTTCTTTCCTTTTCAAAGCATTTTTTGAATATTGATTTAAACTGAATTTATCACCCTTTAATATGGATGTTGTATTGGGTGTACATTCATTCATTCTGAATTTTTCCAACAGCTTTTCAGTTTAGGCTTTATGAGAAAGTCCTAAAATTCTTTTAGAACTGTCTCGGTGAATTTCTATGCCTAAAACATAAGAAGATTCACCTAAATCCTTCGTTTCAAAGCTTTGGAATAGAAATTTTTTGGTGTCATACAGTAGACCCAAATATAGGAGTGTCAATATATTACACGACTCGTTAAGCCAACACGAACACAACGCGATTATAGCGGGTTAGGATTTCGTCTTAACAAGTTCAAGTCAAAATGGGTTGATCCGTTAAGACACAATTGGTTAACAGGTTGATAACGGGTCAACCTGGTTTTGACCCGTTATAACTTGTTATAACACATTAAGAAAGTTAAAATTACAATTATATCCTTATACGTAAAAGTAAAATTGTTAGAATTTCAATTTCGATATTTTTATTGTTTGGATTATAATTTTGGATTTGTAGTTAGTTTTATAATTTTTATAAATATTGTAATTTTAAAATTTAGATAAAATTATACTAAATTTAATCAAGTCAAACAGGTTAATTTTAGGCCTATTCAACTCATTTACATAAACAGTTTGAAACAGGTCGTATTGTGTCGTGTTAACCTATTTTGTAATATTCACTAATGGGTCAAAACGAGTTGACACGACACAATCTGTTATGTTAATTGATCGTGTTAGGGTTTGAGATTTTGACACGATAAGCTTAACGAGTCAGTTTAGGGTTGAGTTATATAGTATAATATACATGTTTTGACACGACACGAATACGACCTATTAACGCGATTTGACACCCCTACCCAAATCATTAGTTACAAGAAAAGTATCATCAACATATAGGATTAAAAAAATAAACTTACTCCCACTAAATTTATGGTATATGCAGTTATCCACGATGTTCTCTATAAAACCAAATGAAGTAATGACATCATAAAATTTCAAATACCATTGACAGATGCTTGTTTTAGTCCATAAATTGATTTTTTTAACTTGCAAACTAAATGATCACTTTTATCAAAATGAAACCCTCCAGGTTGCTTCATGTATACCTCTTCTTCAAGAGTCACATTTAAAAAAGTTATTTTTACATCCATTTGATATAACTCTAAATCAAAATGAGCTACTAATGTCATGATCACTCTAAATGAATCCTTTTAGAAACTGAAGAGTAATTATCGTAGTAGTCAATACCTTCCCTTTGTATAAATCCTTTCACTACAAGTCTTGGTTTTATATCTATCCATATTACCATTTGATTCTTTCTTGGTTTTATAAACCCATTTATAGCTAATGGCTTTAACTCCTTTAAACAACTTGACAATTTCCCAAACTAAATTTTTAGTCATAGATTCTATTTCTTCTATCATAGCATCATGCCAAAATTTTGAATTTTCTCCAGTCATGACATGTGAAAATGAGATGGAATCATTTTTAGGTCTCACATCAAAGTCGGACTCTAGTAGGTACACATAATAATCATCAGAAATAGCAAGCTTCCTTTTTCTAGAGGATCTTCTTAATTTTACATTTTCATTCATATTATTTGGATGTTGTAATGTAGAGTCAAAGTTGGTATGTTCCTCATGCGGTGGTGGTGGTTCTTAAATTGATTGATCTTCAAAAATATTATATTGATTTCTTTGAATGACAATCATTTCATTTCCATTCACAAATGTAGTATCTGAATTCTGTAATTTCTCCCACTCTATCTTTTGAGGAATATTACTCCTACTTATTCCAAAATCCTCAATAAATTTTACATTTTTGGCTTCCACAATTCTATATGTATGTGAGGGATAATAAAATCTGTAGCCCTTAGAATTTTTTGCATAGCCAATGAAATAACCATTGACGACCTTTGAATCTAATTTCTTTAGTTGTGGATTATATAGACTCTAACTTCAACTTGACAACCTCATATGCTCATATGCCTTAAACTAGGTTTCCATCATTTCCATAATTCAAATGATGTTTTGGGAACAACCTTAGATGGAACCCTATTTAAGATATATATTACAGTTTTTAAGGCCTCACTCCACAAATATAGAGGAAGATTAGAATTACTGAACATACTTCTTACCATATCCATAAGGGTATGGTTTCGCTTTTCAACAACACCATTTTTGTGAGGTAAACCTAGCACTGATACCACTATTGTAAGATTTGGGAGAATGTCTAATAATAAAATAATCGTTAGAATACTAACCTATGGTCATCATTTGTCAAGTATTCGTAGGAACTAATTGTTTTGGATTATGAACCCTTGTAGATTTTTATATGGAGAGTATTGGATAGGGTTTTCAGCCTATCTTTATATACGTTAATGAATATAACTGATGGATAATCACAGACTTGATAGGCCAAGCCCTTATCCACTATTTTCTAAGTATTGTTTCTTTCCATCAAGGAATGTAACTATTAGATTTTAAATGAGCAGTGCCTTATTTTAATTACCCAAAATTTTTAATATAAATATAAAACTATTAAAATAAATATAATATATTGAAAGAGTGTGGCACGTAAGCCACCTTTAAGTCTCCTGCAAGTCTCCAACCAATTTCGATCTAACCTTTTTCGAAGGAAAAAAAAAAAAAAGAAAACAGAAAATGAAGATTTTCACCAAGTTCAATCAAATGTTTGGAAACCCAAATATTTTATTCCATATTTAAAGTAATAGTAGTGGGATACTAGTCTAATAAAGTGATTCTGATTTACTTATCAAAAAATAAAGTGATCATGAAATATTCTCGTGACAGTACAATTTAACTGTTGATTTCACTAGGAATTGTGGATTTTCTAATGGAAAATTTTATATAATATATTATCATCTTATTTTTATCTTATTAAATAAAATGTGATATATTTAGATTATTAAATGATTATTTATTATATATTTTTTTTTATCATCTAATAATTATGAATATGCTACATCTTATTTAATAGGATAAAAATATAATTAAAATATAGTGTACAGCATTATTTAAATAAAAAAAATAAAAAACACATTTATGCTAACAGCACACCTAGTAATCATTACTGGGCGAATCTGCTTAATTTGAAGAATTTGGAGGTTGTTTGGATATGTGCATTTTTGCGGTTTAGCTGCGTTTTTTGGGTTCTACCGTCTTGGTGCAAGAACAACGTGTCGCTCATCCGGGTTTTGAGATATCTTAGATTCTTAGGCCTACTTTGTTTCTACAACATTTTTCAATTCAATTTTTTTTATCTCATTTAATTATTATAATTTTTTTAAATTTTTATACAAAAAATAATAATAATAATTTAAAATTTTAAGATAAATATAATATTAAAAAATATTTTAATAATATTTTATTTTATTTTTAACTTTAATTTTAATTCTACCAATTATTTGGATAAAATAACGGGCTAACCCTGCTCTCAAGATTATTTCAATTCACAATTCTTCTAGAAGTCGGTGCAAAGCACGCGCTGCATTCAATTAAATATGTCAAAACTTGATTTGTTAGTGATTTTAATTTTAAATTTTATTAATAAATTAAGTTTTATAATGTCAATTAAATGAGTGTGTGAAATATAAATATTCTTATTCAATTCAAGTTTAGGTTTAAAAAAAAATTCTATTCTTCATTTCCTAATCTCCCTTATTGCGTGCACTTTCTAATTTTATTGACTATTTTCTCTATGAAAAAAAGGAATAATTATTAATTAACGAAAAATATAAATTATGTGATTGTTCAGGTGTAGTACACATTCTATATTGGTGGGTTAGAAGAATTGGAACACAAAAAATAAAAATGGAAGCAACTTAATTAGAAGGACTTAAAAAGCCGCGACTCCTAGAAGAAGAAGAAGAAGGAGAGATCCTGAAGAAGCATAAGATGGAGGAGCAGATGCCGAGGGGACGAGCACAGGTCGGATCCCAGAAGTTGTTGTTGTTGTTGTTGGGGCTTCTGCATCAACAACCGGAGGTGGAGACGCGGGTGTTGATGGCATTGTTGTTTCAGATTGTGGTGCTGGAGCTTCTGCCACCGCTTTAGAAGCTGCATGCATGTCCAACAAAAACAAACTTTTAACATGAAACAACATTATTACCGTTTCCCATTCAAGTTGCAGATCGACATGACCATGTGAATATCAGAAGAATCCTATTTTGTGGAAGAGAGACAATTCATTTATATTCAAATCTTAGAGCAGGAAAATATTTGTAAAGAAAAAGAAATCTCGGAGCAAAATAATTACCTCGGGGGCTAAAAGGAGAAGCATCTATGGGTGCGGGAGTTGGTCCAAATGAGACAGGACCTGTCATTAAGCTGTAGTTAAAAGCATTGCGTGCTCAAGGTAGATAGTACAGTAAAAAGACGATTAATAAGATCTCCTTGCATTCTTATCCGAGCTTAATGATCTAAAGTGCGAGAGATAAACGCATGAAGTTGGTACTACAATATTTACTGAACAATAAATTATATTATGGGACCTATTTCATAAGTTTGTCTATCTCGCACTTGACCTTCAGATTCAGACGAGTTGAGAAAGATTGTTTAAAGAAATGTAATCAGTCACAGGAATTTTTCCTTACCTGGTGCTGGAAGAGGTGAGCCAGTGGCTGCAAAATTCAATAAAAATGCATCATTAGATTTCTTTTTAACATTTCAGTTGAACATAAAGAAGCATTCAAATGTTGAATATGGCTGCTGAGATAATTTGAGTTGCAGTAGTACCTTTGCACTGTAGGGGCACGCCACCCATATTACATGCTCGTGGGAGGGAAAGTGCTAGAGTTTGGTTAATGGGTAGCTGAACAGGGATATTGGCAGTTAAAAGAAGACAAGCACAGTCCATGCCAGTGCCCATTAGCGATCGCAACGAACCGCAACAGTCAGATGTTGGCGATGTACCATTACTGGTACTTCCAGTAATAAAACTAAAACATGGGGTGAAGCTGGTGATCATTGAGGTTGTGCATGGTGTGCTAATCTGTCCATTTACTAGGATTGAAGAAAAGACTAGGAGAGTTGCTGATACTGCAGCAAGTTGGGAAAATTTGACAGCATCCATGAGGCCTAATTGGAAAGGAATCGACTGCAAGTGAATGGTTTTTTAGAGTGATTAATGTGTGGAGCAAGGGATATAAGAACGGGGTTCGGTTTTGTCCATCGTGATGAAGTGATTTATACACAGGGTTGAGGGAATTTGCAGGGAAAGAAGAGGTAGATTTGACGCGGGTTTTGGGGTTGAACTACTTTTAACTAACATCTATAATTGAAGGAACCTTTTTTGATTAGGTATGTTTTGGCATATTAGTTATAGCTTCTTCTATTTTTAATTGTTTTTGCTCAAAACATAGAGAGCCCCTGCCTAGGATTTGCTTTCATATTGGTGCCTATTGCCACTTGCCTTGTAACTTCATATCATTTTAGCAATCTAATGCAAAAGAAGGCACATATGGATGGCCTTTCATATCCAATTTCTACCAAAAGTTGAGCAGCTTGCTTAAAACAAAAAGGAAATATACTTTGAATCTACTATAAGTATCCACCATTTTTTAATTTTGCATCTTAAATGGCCAGAATAATCGATTAGAAGCCTAACTATCAAATTTTGACAATTTACACCATTGTCCAAGATTTGATTGTTAAGATTGACAACATAGGACAAATGGGACAATTGAAATGACCATTATATCTTAACCGAAGTTGTAAATTATCATCAAAATATATATATTATTTTGGGGTTTTAATATACGGTTTTGGTCATTTAAGATGAAAATTAGAAAAGCATATTCGTTTAGATTCAGAAATAAGATGAAATGATTTTAGATAAAAGTTGAAAGTTGAATAAAATATTGTTAGAATATTATTTTTTATTATTATTATTATTTTGAGATTTGAAAAAATTGAATTATTTATTATATTTTGTGTAGAAATTTAAAAAAATTGTAATAATGAGATGAAACACTCTCTAAATCCAAACGTTGGAGCAATGCATAACTTTTCCTCTAAAAAATAGCACTGGACATAGCATTGGCACCGGATATATATCAGTTCTTTCCCTCGTATACACTGCTGATAAAAAACTGTCCTTTGCAATAAAAAATAAAGAAATTATCATAAAGAGAGAGAGAACGCCATGTTTGATTCAAGAGTTAGCTGGTGGCTGTTTGATTATATTGTGGGTCTATCAAGATGATTGAAGTTAAGGTAATCCAAAAGAACGTTCCAAAGAATTGCATTTTTTATTTCATTAATGTCTAGAAACGGTTTGGTCATCACAACCACCCCTGGATTAGTAAAAGTTGGCCAACAAAATACACCAATTCGTTTGGCCCCTCCACAAAGCTTTCCCATATAAACCTCGTATCCCTTCTCTTCTTTTCTCCCTCAAACTCGAAACCGAAACAAGCATCATCTCACTACCCTTAATATTGCTCACGGAAATAATCCATTTCTGATAGTTACGTACATGTTCTGGCAGCCTAAAGTTGCAACATAACATTGAATGCATGGCTTCTAAAGGGTTGGAAATGGGTCTAGTCCTGTTCCTAATTGTTAATGTGGCCATGCCGTGGAGTGGAGCCATGGCGCAGTCAAGTTGCTCAAATGTGCTCACGAATCTAGCCCCATGCCTGAATTACATAACAGGAAACTCTTCCACCCCATCATCTTCTTGCTGCTCACAGCTCTCTATTGTTGTTCAGTCATCACCACAGTGCCTTTGCTCTGTCCTCAATGGCGGTGCTTCCGCGATGGGTATTAACATAAATCGGACACTCGCTCTGTCATTACCAGGTGCTTGTAACGTGAAAACTCCTCCCATCAGTCGGTGTCAAGGTAATAACATGCACTTATAAGGCTAACATACATTAAATAGACATTTTCTTTTTGCTGAAATTAATACATGTCGGTCGTTGTCCTTGTTTCGATTGCATATCTTTGTACTCGAAATACTTGCGTCTTTCTTGTTAATCCTTGCATGTTTTCATTTGGTCGTCTGGCCTTGTATATTGTGTCTCTCTGATAGTTTAACAACTTATTATGCTGTGGTAAAGGAGCTACAAGTGGACCAACAACTTCAGGAACTCCGCCAGTAAGTTCTCGAGGGAGTAGTACTGTTCCTTCGGGTTCTTCCAATCAAACACCTGAAGGTGCTACCCCTCCAGCATCGGATATTCCTTCAGGTATATATGCTAACATAATTTAACGCTCTCTCTCGCATGTAAGCCAGATTTAGACTGAACATAGAATATTTAATTAAATAGAGGTAAACTACAGAACATGACTCGAATTTGGGACCTAAATCTTGATATTATGTTAAATCACTACTTTTTTTTATTAAAAAAAAAAGAATTAATTAATCAGATGAGAAACAGCATATTCTAACATATATATATATAAAGTGTGATAAACTGAGACAAACAGCATTCTCATATATGATCAATTTTACATTGAAAGAGTGTAAAAACAAGTAAGATGTAGTACCTAATGATATCCTTTAATTTCTTTTAATTTTTAGACAAGCAGCTTTTGATGCCAATTCTTGGTTAAATGCAGGGTCAGGGTCAGGCCCGTCAGGGTCAGAAAGGATTCCATCGCTAGACGGGGGAATATCTGATGGAAGCAGCATTAAAGCGCCTCTTCATTTAATGCTCTTCCTGCTCTTCATTGTGTCTTGTGTTTCCAACAATATTATCACATTCTGAAGCAGTTTTGCCTTGAGTCTTCTAGCTATATCGGAAGAGTAGTACTGCCTGTTCTTGTCTTCAAATTATGATTCTTTGGCCCCTTCTTTTATGCTGTTGAAGATGGAGTTACTTGTATTGTTAGAATTGCAGGAGTGTGCTTGATTTTTTTTTTTTTTTTTTTTTTTTTTTTTGCTATTTAATTCAAGAGGAGAGTGACAATAACTTTGTTGTCTATTTTTTTTTTTTTTTAACTAACTAGATATCAACCATGCAGCAAGAAAAATCATAGCAAAAAATTGATAGAAAAACAAGTTATTCCCAAAAAAAAAAAAAAATTACTGAAAAGAATGATGGGGTTGGAAATCATATGCACAGCCCCCCCTCCCCCCCCCCCCCCCCCCCCCAAAATTCATTATTAACAGCTGGAATGATTGTCATAAACTCAGGCCAATTAAGCGTTGAAGGGCAAAGACATATAGACATATCTGCAGGAAATATTCATATGACAATAGTCCAATGTTTTTTACATTTCAGAGACAGTTCAAGAGAAAAATGAGATGCCTCATCATGATTTTCATTGGATCGATATACCTGCAATTCTGTCACCCTAATTCTGACGGCCGAAGGGGAGAAGCGATGAACTGAAGTTGTTTTGAGTTGATTATGATTTTAAGGTTTGGTCGTGAGCTATGGGCTAGGCCACCGCGTGAAGCCCATATGGGTTAGACTCTGTGACGTTGTTCTTTATGTTTTGTTATAGGTTATGTTTGTGCTAGTCAAGTGTCTTAAGTCACGTTTAATAATGTCTGTACTTTTTTTGCTCTTTACATACATGAGACCGGGCGATATCACTTCTTTCCACGACTAACTCTAAAGTCTAAACTTTAAGACTCCGGCCCTAGACTTTTCTAGAGAGAACCTTCTCTCTAAAAACCCACCCAAATCAAAAACTTTCTTAGAGGGGAGAGTTTCGGCTCCTTCATCCCTCCCTCTCTCCTCACAGCTGTTGTTTATTTTTTAATTTCAGTCTTTGTTTTTCTATTCATTATTTTTTTTTCCATAGGCCAGCCGTCGCCACCAACTCCACCACAGGCTTTCGCAACCGCTGATCTTTCAAATTGCCTTAGGTTTTGTCAAAATGAGTGGTGCGAGCTCCTCACGCACGGGTCAAAGCACAAGCGTGGATCCCACCGCCATCACACAGGAGGCTTCTTCTACTGCCACGCAGGGCGTTTTGGGGTTTTAGCGACTTCGGCACTTTCAGGATCGACGGTCTAGCACTCTGCTAGAGTGGCGCGTGTCCCGCCACTATAGCCTCCATGTGCAATCTATTTTCAATTTTTCTATGTATTTCAGTTTTTTGTAATTTTGTTTTTGTTCGGTTGTTTGTGTTAGGTTAAAAAAAAATAAGCTATTGAACTTTTATCCATACAAGAGAACCCTCTCCTCCTTTGAAGGATGGGGGTGGGATACCCTCTCCTCCTTTAGAGGATGGGAGATGGTTATTATCCTAGACAAATCGAGATGGACATCTCTGCTTTTATAGAATCTTATATCTCCTAAGATTTTGTCAGTAGAGAGTTTATAAAAGTTAAGATAATACCCGTCACAAAAAGATTTGTGTGCAGGAAAATCCCTCACAGATGAATAGTTTGGCTTATAATCTGGCTATTTTCCTATATTTATCAGTTACATATGTAACTTCACGTTTCATGAAGGAAATGAAGTCTATTTCCTATAAAAAGAAAAAGAAAAAGAATAAAAAAAAAAGAGGTGTCTTAAGTAAGTCCAAAGGCCAAGAGGCCCATTTCCTTTATTGTCTGAGTTTGAGTCATTAACTGAAAGTATTCTAGAAGGGGAGTCAAGTTATTATACCTATGTTGTTAGGCCCTACTTGAGGGCAATGTCTTGTATTCATTGGTTATGCTGAATCTTTATGAGAACTTTTATTTCCTCTTCTTCTTCTTTCTCTCCTCTCTGTTCATAGAGGCCCTCACAATCCAAGTGAGCAATATCTATATACAGTCTATACAAATTCAAATCAAAATATCACTATTAAATATCAGATTATTACAATTTGTATTACAGAGTGATCCCAAGTGACCATCTCTCAAATAGCATTCAACCATGGCAAAAGGCACCCGCCTTAACTAGCTACAAGATGGACTCACTTTGTTGAAGAAGTCAACCGATTCCCAGCTCAAGAACCTACAAACGGAAATGTTGGCCTTAAAAAGACAATTAGATTCAGTCATGCAGCAGCTAATTACTATTACTTTGGAACTACAATAAAGAAACAACACTAACTCGCATGAAGAGTCCTACTCAGATAATCGAGGTCATCAATCTAAACAGGGAAGTTATGGATTAGAGCATCATCCCTGGTAGGTAAGGATTGACTTCCCTTCCTTTCATGGAGATGATCCAAATGGTTGGTTGTATAAAAACTAACCATTACTTTGCATATCACAATACACTATGCCAACACAAGTTGTGATTGGATTCATTCTATATAAAGGGTCAAGCTCTTGTTTGTTTCCAAGATTTGGAAGAATCAGTGGCCATTCAGGACTGGGAGGATTTTATCCAAGCTTTTTGGTGAGATTTGGACCATCCTCTTATGATGATCATATGGAATCTTTAACAAGACCAAAGCAAACTAGGTTGGTGGTGGAATACAAGACCAGTTTTGAAAGGTTGTCCAATAGCTTAAGTGGGCTATCCGAAGGATATAAGCTAAGTTGTTTTCTAAGTGAGTTAAAAGAGGAGATAAGATTGCCAATTCATAATTTGGCAAAAATTCAAGAGGAGAATGTGGGGATAAATAAAAAAGATGTGAGAGGTTTGAGTCACAACCACCAAATAGTTTTCACCATAACCCTAAAGCCATTGTCCCTATCCAAAAAATCAAACGCCAACAAACAAAATAGATGAGGAATAACGAGCTTTGCTACTACTATAATTCCAAGTGGAATTTGGGACATAATGTTGAAATCAACCCAAGTATGCACCGTTTTCTCTCTTGGTTTTATTAGGCACCAACTGCAGCCACCAACCATCTACCCATCCACCGTATTCTTTGTGGCAGCAAATATTGACCAAGAGAGCTCTTGATCAAGCTGCACCGAAAGAGGACTTGAAAATGAATGTGTCTTGTCCCCCATGGTTCTCCTATAAAAGGAGATAAATTCTGAAGATGAAGATCCATCCTCACTGAGGTGAGAGATCGAGCAGAGGGCTGAGCGCGAAAATGGGTTCTGGGGAAACCCAGAACGGAGGCCATTTGAGAGAGATAGAGAGATGTTGTGAGTGTTTGTAAAATTGTACAAACATATTCAAAAATTGAATTTCTGCTTCAGTGGACGTAGGCAAGTTGCCGAACCACTTAAATACTGTCTCTATCTATTGTGGGTGTGATTTCTGGGCAGCTTGAGGCACAACAAATGGTATCAGAGCTTCAGTTCGTGCTACCCAGAAAATTACAGTTGATCAAAATCAACTTTTGATCACACCACAATGTTCCCCTCATCAAGACAGATCCGTAGCAGCAAACGGCATCGAAAACGGAGGTCGGAGTAGCCCTTACACGCCCCTGGAAGTCGGAGAGTGCGATGCACGCGCCTCAGTCGCACTGAAGGAGGAAGACGCGTGAGGGACACGCGTCCACGCGCCCTCATGCGCGGCTGGGGGTTGAAGACGCGTGCAAGGCACGCGCCCCCACGCGCACTCAGAGGACTCTGGCGCGTGTTGTCCACGCGCCTCAGACGCCCTACTGCGGCGCGTGTAAAACACGCGCCAGACGATCTAGACCGTCCGTTTTTCAAATCTTTGTTGGGCTAGATCTAAGCCATTCGGAGTCCAATTTGAACGATCAAATAGTGCTTTCCAACTATTTGGATCATTCCGGACTCATCCATACGGTGGAAATGTCGAGATTCGCCATCGGTACTGTCGATCTGAACTGTCGATGTGTTGCAGATCATTTTGGGCTAGATCTACGCTAGTTGGAGTCTAATTGTGATGATCAAATGGTGCTGACAAACTATTTGGATCATTTTGAACTCATCTGTACGGTGGGAATGTGGAGATTCGCCATCGGTACTGTCGATCTGAACTGTCGAGGTGTTGCAGATCATTTTGGGCTAGATCTACGCCGATTGGAGTTCAATTGTGATGATCAAATAGTGCTGACAAACTATTTGGATCATTTCAAACTCATCTGTACGGTGGGAATGTGGAGATTCGCCATCGGTACTATCGATCTGAACTGTCAAGGTGTTGCAGATCATTTTGGGCTAGATCTACGCCAGTTGGAGTTCAATTGTGATGATCAAATAGCACTGACAAACTATTTGGATCATTCCGAACTCATCTGTATCGTGGGAATGTGGAGGTTCGCCATTGGTACTGTCGATCTGAACTGTCGAGGTGTTGCAAATCATTTTGGGCTAGAACTACGCCAGTTGGAGTTCCTTCGCGATGATCAAATAGTGATGACAAACTATTTGGATCATTCTGGACTCATTTGTACGGTGGAAATGTTGAGATTCGCCATCGGTACATTCGATCTGAACCGTCCACGTGTTGCAGATCAGTTTTGGCTTGATCGTAGCTAGTTGGAGTCGTGACGGACTCATTTGCTGTGGGCTTGATCGTAGCCAATTGGAGTCGAGATAGGCTCAGTTCGTTTGGGCTTGATTTAAGACAGTTGAGATCATGAAATTTGATGGAGCAAATTTCAGATCATTGGACGATGCTGATTAACTTGTTATATCAGCAGGTTTTGGCAGTCATACAATTCATGGAGCATATTGTTATTAAGAGAAGAACCGCATCGGATCTCATTGTGGCTTTCTTTGAAAAGCCAGTTGCAAATAACAAAGTGCAGATGAAACTTTGGTGTGGTAGTGTGGATACGTACAGTCTAAGGAGGTTCTGTCTAGGAGATTGGAAATTTTAAGTGTGTCCATTGTGACCCTCCAATCTTTCCTGGGAACTGACTTAGTGAGGTACTATTCATTTTTACGGTAAATTCATTAAAGCAATGTCAGGAAGTAAGGCTTCAAATCTTGTCAGATTTGAGGTGGAGAAACGGTTCAATTTCAGATAAGGTAGAAGATACTATTGTTGCCCAATAGCATTTGGCGTTGTGGTCAAAAGTTTGGGAGGTCATGAGAATGGCTATGAGTAATTCTGCAAAGAGGTCGAAGTTGAAGTTTCTCAATGTAAGAGATCTTATCCTAGATGAGGAGGTGCGCAGAAGAGATTCTGGCAAGATCTCGAGTTGTTGGTCCTGAATGTTGATAATAAAGATAAAGGCAAGTCAAGATCTGGACAACAGATGACTCGCTAGATTTTGTGGCAAGACATACCACAAGAGACTGCTAAAATCAAGAGAAAGTTGTGAATGATGCTGTGAATATGGTGACTGAAGAAATACATGGCGTTGCATTTCTTGCAGTGCACAATGCTGTTAAAGACAGCTTGAAGGCAGCAGTCATTCAGTAGTGTTTTCTCAAAGGCGTTGAAGGGCAAATCAATCCCTGAAGTCAACAGTGATACTAGCGACTGGTGAAATGGCTAGTACAAGGAGTAGTTTCGGCAAGTGGCTCTAAATCAGTAAATGGAGATACTGGTATTGATGCTAATGTTGTGTCTCTCTCCATGAAAAAAAGAGACATGTATATCCTCATGGCATGCCGCTAATTTCCAGAGTTGTCATGATAGATGATGTGTTAATGTTAGCAGGTCCACAAGTTTGCACACAAGCATTGGTTTGGCATTAATGCAGAGTGTGTGGTGGAAATTCATGTCGATGGCTGATGAACTTCCAGGAGAGCCAAACGTGGAAGTTACACCATAGTTTTCAGCAAGGTTATTTTCGACATGGGCCGAAGTGAAATGCTTGGAATTGGTTTATTCTGAGTGGATATGATTTTATGGTGAATCATGATAGCGGGAGCTATGAAAATCTTCATTGAGGTGGAGATTGTTGCTATTGTTGCTCAATAGCATTTGGCATTGGAAGGTCATGAAGGATTAATTGGTCTTGGCTCGGGTTAATTGTCGTGTGAATTAGATGAGAAAGTAAAAGGAACCCAGTTTTACTTTTCTAAAGAAATCTCCCTAGACCACGACATGAAGTACAGGTGTGAGAGATGGGAACAAAACGTCAGATGTTCTAAGGATATCTACACCTAAAGAACTGCCAAGATAATCAGACCTCCATGGTGGTTACTACCTTAAAATGTATCCTGCTGAATGAAGGTAGTGAACTACGGTATGAAGAAAAATCTTGCAAGAAGGGAGATTATGCAAGTCAGAGACTGCACACAAGATGGGCACATGCGACTGAAGATAGCAGCAGGATGAAGGGTCAGTCACCCGGATCAGAGATGGAGACCTTAGCAACAGGTTCTCTGATATGTGTCAAGGTCTGTGCGAGACCATTGATTCCCAGTGCAGTGGGAGATGTGTTGCCCTATGTAGATGTGTTGATTAAGGGCACTGTACGTGATGAACTAAAGTTATGCATCACTTTAGTTAGTCTTCTAAGTTGAAGACATGAGCTGTAAAATTGTAAAGATGATAAGGGATCATGCTGGAGATAGAGCTCGGCATGTTGAGAACCAGTCTCCAAGTTGGAGATTGGTGTAATTGTAGGATTGTGGAGCCTGGTTTGAAAGCTGTAAAGGCACCAGGCAGATTGTTCGCTCGGATGTGGCTAGAGCGAAGCTCAGTTTGCTCAAGGTATACATGAGTGCGGACTCATGGACTCGAGCAAAAGAAAGAATCCTAGAGAGTTGAGATTGTGCAGTTAGACACTTGTAAATCTCCTCTGAAGAAAATCCCTTGCAAGCTCCGTGGATGTAGACGATGCTAATGCATTTGAAGATGCATTTGGAGAAGCATCTGGACATCCATTTGAAGACGTACCTGCAGATGCATTTGATAGCGGATCTCTCATGGCTGACAAGTATTCTAATGAAGGAGTGTAATCATTTGAAGAATGAATCAATTTGCAAGTAGCCTGGTATGGCACACTTGGGTGGAGGGGGTGATTGTTGAAATCAACCCAAGTGTGCACCGTTTTCTCTCTTGGTTTTATTAGGCACCAACTGCAGCCACCAACCATCTACCCATCCACCGTATTCTTTGTGGCAGCAAATATTGACCAAGAGAGCTCTTGATCAAGCTGCACCGAAAGAGGACTTGAAAATACATGTGTCTTGTCCCCCATGGTTCTCCTATAAAAGGAGATGAATTCTGAAGATGAAGATCCATCCTCACTGAGGTGAGAGATCAGGCAGAGGGCTGAGCGCGAAAATGGGTTATGGGGAAACCCAGAACGAAGGCCATTTGAGAGAGATAGAGAGATGTTGTGAGTGTTTGTAAAATTGTACAAACATATTCAAAAATCGAATTTCCGCTTCAGTGGACGTAGGCAAGTTGCCGAACTACTTAAATACTGTCTCTATCTATTGTGGGTGTGATTTCTGGGCGACTTGAGGCACAACACATAAGTGTTAGTAGCCTAAATTGTTTTTATTGAAGAAGTGAAGGAAGAACCTACTAAAACTGTGAAGATAGAAGAGGTGAATGATTATGAGGAGATTCTGGATTTTGTCACTAATTTAGACCAACCAGAAAGATCACTACATGCATTGATTGGGTCATTAAATCCAAAAACTATGAGAGTGAAAGGTAGGGTGGGAAATCAAGAGGTGGCTTATATGGGACATGTGATATTAGTTGAGGGAGTAAAAGCTTACCTTGACAAGCTGACAACTATAACTGAGTGGCCTTTCCCTACTTCATTAAAATCATTGAGGGGATTTCTTGGTTTAACTAGGTACTACCAAAGGTTTATTAAAGGGTATGGGAGTATTGTGACCCCTTTCATTCAGTTACTGAAAAAGAATCAGTTTATTTGGAATGAAGAAGCCAAAGAAGCTTTTCAAATTTTGAAGAAAGCAGTAAATTAGCCCCCTGTATTGGCCCTACCAGATTTCTCACTTTCCTTTGTAATAGAATGTGATGTTTCAGAGGGAGCTATTGGGGCTATTTTAATGCGGAAAATAAGCCTGTAGCTTTTTACAGGTAGACTTTAAAGGGTAGAATCAAAGTTTTGAATTTCATTCTAGTTGAGGTATTGAAACATAATATTTCACTACCAGTCTGCTTCGATGTACCGTTTCAAATTTATTATTATATGGATAAATTATATATGTATGTGTGTGTGGAAATAACATCAATACAAGTCTTAACATGCTTCACCAACGAGATCATATGGGAATATAGGCCACTTAGCATTACTTATTGTTGGGGCAGTAGTGTAAATCATTCATAATTAAGTCTCAATCCAATGGATTTTATTTTTTACTAAGTTGAAGCCTGACTACAATAGATAGATAAATATAACTTGCATTATTAATTATCCTAATTTAGTTAGTATGATTTAAAAGATTACTATGCATTGTTGTTTTTAGGAGAAAAAGAAAATTCAATAGCTAATCAATAATGCCAAGAAATCTACAAAGCAATGAAAATATATTAAGAGCACAAGATGACAAAATTTATAACTTTTTTTCACAAAAATAAAAATGAAAGAAAATGTGTTTAAACAAAGAAAATAAGAGAAATGAATGATTTTTAAAAGTGGATGGCAGGGGCAGCGTGTGTGCAGCGCAGTATAGATTGGGAGCAATTCTCAAGACCAATGCAAACTTTGCAATTAAAAGTTTAAACCCCTTTTGATAAGGAATAAACAGAAGATCCAACTATTAAGAGCTATGGAAGTTGAACTGTAGCATTAAATGACTATAAGTATTTCGAATCAAAATGCTTGTTTCGCTAAAACACCGAAATTCAGTTGGAACGGGTGGGAAAATACCAAAACAGTCATAATTTGATCTGAAACAAAACAATCCATTACATTGTACCAGTTATTGTTCCGACACAAAAAATTCCAGTCATTCTAGCCAGAATCGAAAAAAAATTATAACTTTTGGTAGAATCCTAAAATTATCAACCTACGAGAAGGAACTTTATGCACTAGCGAAGGCAGTGTAAAAATGGAGGCCCTATTTGTTGGACAATCCTTTTGTGGTTAAAACAGACTACTAGAGTTTCAAATATTAGCTTGAACAAAAAGTTGGGACTCCAATGCAATAGAAATGGACTTCTAAACTACTAGGGTGTGATATGTTGGTTGAATATAAGAAGGGGCTTGAGAACAAGATAAAAGATGCCTTGTCCAAGAAATCTGAAATGGAGGATTAGAAAACACAAGCCACAATTGTTGTCTTTTTCTTGCTTGCACTTAATTGGATGGAAGAGATAAAAGATAAGTACAGCCAAGGCCCTAAGATTCAGGACTTATTTGAAAAGTTTAAAATGTGGAAGAGCTATCCCAGAATTATATAGTTAGAGATGGATTAGTTTTTAACAAATAAAGGCTAGTGGTGGTAAATAATGGTGCCTTTAAGTAAAAGCTGTTGCATTTAAGTCCCATGGGGGACACTCAAGGTATGATAAGACACTCCACAAACTCATAATAGACTTTTTATTAGAAATGAATGAAGATTGATGTGAAGCTACTTATCAAAAACTGTAAGATCTGCCAGTATCAAAGTTGATTAGACTAAACCCAATGGCTTGCTACAACCACTCCTTATCCCTTCTCAGCCATGGACCCATATTTCTATGGACTTTACAAAAGATTTACCCCATTCACAAGGATTTAACAGCTTATGGGTTGTTGTAGACATGCATACTAAGTACAAACATTTCATTCCTATCATGCATTCCTATACTGCCAAAACTATAGCATAGTTGTTCACCAAACATGTGCTAATTCGAGATGCCTAACTCTATTGTTTTTTTATAGCGTCAACATATTTACAAGCCACTTTTGGCAGGAGTTATTTAGAATGCAAGGAGTGCAATTATCCTTTAGCATTGCCTACCATCTATAATCAAATTGGCAGTATGAACAAGTGTGTGGAAAATTTTTTGAAATGTTCTATAGGAGACAAGCCACGAAATTGGTCTTACTCAATGCCCTTGGCTAAGTAGTGTTACAATACCACCCAACACTTGTTTACCCGAATGACCCCATTTCAAGCCTTGTATAGCTACCCTCTTAAGCTACTTAGCTATGTACCAAGGTTATCAAAGGTGGAGACCGTGGATGAGGCCTTGCAGTCACAAGATTATATGATCAAGATTCTCAAACATAGCATACAAAGAGCTCAGAAAAAATATTCCGACTTAAAAAGGAAAGAACAACAATTTCAAGTTGGAAATCTGGTCTACCTTCGCCTGCAACCTTACAGGAAACTTAACATAGCCCATCGCAAATTCTTAAAGCTTATTCCTTGGTTCTTTGGGTCATTCTCGATCATCCAAAGGGTTGGATCCATAGCCTACAAGCTTTAACTCCCTCTTGTGACAGCTATTCACCTAGTGTTTCACATGTCGTAGTTAAAGAAGAAGTTGGGTCAGAGACTGTTCCTTCCAACATTGCCACCCATCAACACTGACAAGGTCCTAAAGTCTGAACCAGAGAGGGTTTTGGACCATTGTGTTCAACGATTCAAAAACTAGCCCCTTATACAGTTCTTGATCTAGTGGCAATGATAATGTGCCGACAACACCACATGGGAGCCATGTGAGCATATGAGAGCCTCCTACCCGCACTTTGTGGGCAAGGTTGGTTTGAAAGGAGGAGTTTTGTCAGACTTCTGAAAGTAGAAGGGGAGAAGTGATGAATTGAAAGTGTTTGATAGTGATAGACTTGCATGTATCCAAGGGGGGGCCATAGCCCTCCCAAAAGTTTTTGAAAAATCAAAATATGCACTAATTTTTAATCATAATTTTATAAATATAGAAAATAGCCCCCAAAAAAAAATTTATAATCTCCATATGCTCTGCAAAATTTTATAAAATTTCAATATACTTATAAATGTCTCTCCAGTTTTTTTTCCTATAATCTCATAATTTTATATAATTTCTATATATTATTTATTTTCAAGAGTGTGGTCTCACCAAAATTAAATCAAAACTAAGTTTAGGAGAAATAATAAACTTATTGATATTGATTCCAAAATGTTTTGTTATACAATATCAGGCTTTTTAATATAGAATCGAAAGTAAAATTACAACAAAAATTATTTAAAGTTGGTGATCTATATGAAAAATAGTTGAGAGGTTTTATCCTCTAGACTTTATTGAGCAAGAAAAAACTTATTTAAGGTCTGTACTACATTATTATATGCTTAATGTGACAAGAAAATATCTAGAGTTTATATGACACTTAATAAACTAACTTACATACTAGAATAAAAGATGACATTTTCAAAAATCATTCGATAGTTTATATGAAGCAAATAAATTTTAAATATTTTATTATAAAAATAATAATGAATGAATATTATTTCAAAAAATGTTATCACCAAAAATCTGAAACATATATTAAGATATTGTATTTTTATAATTTTATTTCTATGTGTAAATTGCAAGTTATCAAAATCTAATTTTATATATGTATGCTTTTATGATTTTTGAATTTTAATGTATCATACATTAGAAAATTTGATCACTTTTCAAGAAAATTGATGGTTCCATCACTGCTGTTTGAGTAGATTATGACCTAAGGTTTGGTCATGGGCTATGGGCTAGGCCATATCATGAGGCCCATATGGGTTGGGCTGTCTAATATGTTTTATTATGGGTTATGTAACTTATGTTTGTGTTAGTTCAATGTCTTAAGTAAGTCCAAAGGTTGAGAAGCCCATTTCCTTCCAAAGGTTGAGAAGCCCGTTTCGTTTATTGTCTGATTTTTACGGGTTTGTTTGGATAGTAGAAGGTTTTGATAAAATTTTACTATTATTTATTATTTTATCATTACTTTTCACATATTTTTTTATTATTTTTTATAATTATTCACTATTATTTAATATTTTATTATTACTTTTTCACTACTATCCATAAAATATTTGAGATCGTCTCACTATTAGGGGCATAAAAAAAATCCAGAAAACCAGTCCAGTTCAGAACCGGTTTCCGTAATGGGAAAACCAATCTAGCTCGGAACCAGTTTCTGTAATGGAAAAACCAACCAAAACCAATTCGATTCCGGTTCTAGGCCTTTTAGGACCGGATCGGACTGGTTCAATTTAATATATATTTTAAAATATTTTTTTAAATATTATATAAAATATTTTTTTATATTATATATAATTTTTATACATAATATAAATTATAATTATATATAATATAATATTATTATAATTTATAAAATAAAAGTTTAATCTTAAACATTAAAATTTAATTGATCGTATACTTTAAACATAAAATATATATATTAATAACATTTTATCATAACAACCACTTAGATTGAGAAAAACAATACTTAAAAATAAAATTGATAAATAATAAATTAATTTAAAATTAAACTGAAATTATAAAACTTTAAATAGAAATTAATAAATCACACCAATATTTTTTTATCACTTAAAATTAGTTTAAAATTGAAAAAAAAAATCCTAAATATCAAAAGATCTGAATTTATATACCAAAATTGTAAATAAGATCACTAAAATATTATTTATCAAAAAAAAAGAAAATCACTCACATTTTCTTAATGTAGTACTATCTGGTAGTCTATACAAATAGCATTACACTATTACTATATACTATTGACTAATAATATAATATATAGTAATAGTATAATATATCATATATGTATGATAGTATAGTTACTATTATAATTTTGGCCTTTTAATTTAGACTTTTAAACTTATTTTATTTCATAGCAGATTTTTTTTTTATTGCAGATTTTTTTTTTCAATTTGTGTAGTAGTTATATTTAGAGTTTTACTACATATAAGCATAATTGCGCACTAATTTATGTACCAATACTGATTTATTTATACTTAAAATTTAAATTAACACTGTTTTCAATAAAATTTACTTTTTGACCAATCACATTATATTGGTACATAAATTAATGCACAATTATGCTTGTAACTATATTTTTCTTTATATTTATAGGCTTAACAGATATTTTTTAGTAAAGCATATTTTTGTAAAGCAGATTTTTTATAATAAAACATATATTTTTTTAGTAAAGCATATTTTAGAATAAAAGTATAAAACATATTTTTTTAGAACAGTTTTTTATTGTTATTATTTTTATGAACAGATTTTTGTTTTACAAATTTGCATTTTATTAAAACCAGGTCGGAACAAGTAAAACTGTACATATTGGTTAAGGGGTAATCAGTACGTAATCAATTTTTACAAATATAAAATTTGTACATATCAATTCGATCTTAAATTTTATTTAAAACTAATTGCACCCTTATTCACTATCCAAACGCAGCCCGAGTCATTCAGCAGAACGTATTCGAGAAGGGGAATCAACTTGTCACGCATGAAGTGTTAAACCTACATGTGGGCAGCAACCTCATGTATTCGTTGGTTATGTTGAATCTTTATGAAAACTGTTATTTCCTCGTCTCCTTGTTTCTCTCGTCTCTATTAATGGAGGTCCTCAACCACTAATTGAGCAATATCCATTTACGGTCCATACAATTCCTAGTCAAAATATCACTATTAAATATCAAAGTGTTACAAATTCCCAAACTCAAACGCATCAAAAACTGTTGGCAATTATTTCGAATAAAAAATGTTAGAACTTCACACTATTCTTGGAACTGCCAAAACAGCCATAAACGAAATCTTGAGATTTACAGCACACATGAGATGTTTCTAAAGGATTCATGAGATGATGCTTAAAGTGTTGCACCGATGCCATCATCAGCACTTCTCATGCTCTAAAATGAGGTGGAAGTGTTGGAGTGGGTTTACAAATATTCTTGTGACTGTTGTGAAAATAGATTCGTGATGCGATATTTAATTATGTGCATCTTCCTGAACATCAATTGGATTGACAGTTCATGGCGGACAGAAGGAACATTCATTCACCTTCTGATCTTCTTCAAACTGACTTCTTTCACTCCAATCTTATCACTTTGCATCTTTCTAATCCTCCATGACCATGTTACTCTTCTTCGAATATTTTATCCGTACCTTTTGGACAACCAACCCAAAAAATAAGAAAGAAAGAAGAAAAGGTGCGGCCAATCATGACAGTCATGGCAACAGTGATGCTCCACCGAAACATCTAGAGATCAGATTATATTATTCCATTCCATCAACATAAAATATGCAGCAAAATAGAAAAACCAGATCAGCAAGCAACCTTATTGAGAGAAGTTTGACCCGCAATAATTCAAACAGGTTATGGGTCTTATTCTTTAATAACGTTTTGGTGGTCTTTTAGTTTCATTTAGGTACGTATTTGATTCAAAGTACTACTGCTAGCTAGCTGTGAAGTCCAGTTTCTAGTCACATAGAGAGAGAGATACCATCTTCCACACAGCCCCGCCAATCTCGTTCTATATATGGCTCATTAATTGGCCAAAAATCATGGAAAGTCCCTGATCATGATCATAAGTCAGATGTCGTCGTTGTCGTGGGGAGCAAGCTATTCTTCTTGCATCGAATGAAGATTTTTGTCCTCCTTCATCAACATATAATAATGTTGTTATCACCTGTGTTGATCAAGTGTATCGCGGTATATCTTTAAAAACTACCATAAATTATTTAAATATATTTTTTCTACTGCTGAATTTTAAGGGGATTGGAATTGAGTCCGTCTACTATGCCGCCACATTCGGTTCAACCAGCGGGTTTTTTTTTTTCTTTTTTTAATTATTAAGTAAAAAAAATACATAGATATATTTAAAATTATTTTCTTAATCACTAAGTAAAAAATATATATATATATGCTCAGCAGTCAACCCCAACAACAAAGGAGACTTTTTCCATTAAAATTTGCTTAATAATTAAACAAGTTCGAAATTAGCTCAATAATTAAATAAGTCGAATAGATTGTATGAATATCATAAAATATTTTTAAAAAATAGTAAAATTTATTATTAAAAAATTAATTTTTTTATATGAATTTAATATTGAGTTTCGTTATATACAATCACTTTTATATATTTTTTATATATTTTAATAATGTGACTGGTCAAAATAGTTATTTTATATTAACAAAATTACGTAACAAATCATATTAATAAAATATATAAAGAATATATAAAAATAATTACACATAAAATTTTTATTTAATATTTATTATTTTTTTTAAAAAATTAAATAATTTTTGGTAGATTGAAAATATCTTTTCTTTTAAGACTTTGCTAGATACAGTCGGTAAATGCAGTCGGCTATTCGGAATAAATAAAAAAATATATAAAAATATTTTTTTTTATGGTTGTATAGAATGAATAAAAAAAAGTTATATAAATAATTTTTTTTTCATATAAGTCTCATATTAATTCATTTTCTTTAAAGTAACTGCACGTCAATTATATTTATCGACTGCACAAATTATTTCTCTTTCTTTTAATTTAATAAGTAGGTGAAGGAAAGGTCTTATCAAATATGGGCTAATAAATGTGGAGCAGTCGAGGATGTAGTACGAGACGAGGGGGGTTGTTCCTAAAAATAAAAATAAAAAATTATTTTTTGATTTCTTTTTTATTATACTTTTAAATTTTTTAAAATAAATTCACAATATTATTTAAAAATATTTATTTAATTATTAAATAAAAAAATTATCAAGATAGTTGGGACCAGCTGTAAGTGAGAATAACATTTCTGATAAATGAGATTTAGGCTAAGTTTAGATAAAAAAAAATATTTTTAATTTATTATATTATTTTTAAATTTTTATATAAAATATAATAAATTAATTAATTTTTTTAAATTTTAAAATAATAATATTAAAAATATTTCTTTTAATTTTAATTTTTATCTAAAATCATTTAAGTGTCCAAATCTCATTCTAATTATCTCATTCTAAACAAAATAGGGTGGGCGTGTTATACGTTCTGAGGTGAGAGATGTTGGTGCTAATTTGTCCATGGTAGAAAGAGGGAGATGAGACGTGTCACCCAAACAAGTGACACTTCCATTTAATACGGGGGACAGAAACGTACATATCTATCTACCCCCCAATTCAAACCTATAACACACGACCATTCAAATTCTCTGTTCATCATCACTTCATTACACTTTTGAATCTTTTGTTTAGGGAGGAAACCAGATTAACAAGGTTAGATACAGTTGTAACGTATAAATTACGCACAGTTTTTTTAAATTTAAAAAAAAAAAACGAAATTTGTTATTAAAAATATAATTTTTTCTTATGAATAATAAATTCTTTTAAAAGGAATTCATGAAATTTACACACTTCACTGCTATAAATATTATTTTTTTTTAATTTTTTTAATAACTATACAAATAAAATGTATAATATGAAGTGTTTTATTTCGTAGTTCCTTCTCTTTTTCTCTTGATCGCTCAAAATATTCTCTAACCTTTTGACCTCCTATAAGTGGAAAGATAAATGTAACATTAAATATTCATATAAAGTTTACACTACTAAAATTTAAAATCGATAATAATATTAATTATTGTATAACTCAAATAATGCACCTATCTCTTCCAAATAGCCAGCTATATCATCTGATTTCGAGGGAGGAGATGTATTTGACACTGTTTTCTTGCCATATTCTTGCAACTTTATCGATTGATTACATGTTCAAGTTCGCATATTATTGTCCCAAATTATAAAAGAATAAGGGTGCTGCTATAATTATAAAAAGATTATATAAAAATAATTTTATAGATTGATGTGACTTTATATAATCTATTATATTTATTTTATAATAAAAATAACTTTACAATCTGACAAATTACATCATTCCACATAAGTTTGTAAGATTATTTTTATATAATCTATATATGGCTAAAGTATTTTTCAAAAAATAATGTCAGATATAGTTTTATGATATTCAAATTTCTTGCACATTTTCTTTGGAAAAAGTAAGGTTTACTATTAAAAGTGAATGTTTTCATACATATCTTAGATTTATTAACGCTTTTAAGAAAGATTACGTCAAATTTGTACACTCTAAAACTATATAAATAATTTTTCCAAATATTAGAAAGTCATTTTTTGAGTGCATTTACTTCCATTATTATTGTTTTTCGCCCCAAATCCTTCCTTGGCATATCATACATGCACACCGCCCTACAAAGGAGACAAGATCACCGGTAGATGGCCAGAGACAGCTATTCTAAAGTCACATGGAACAACATTAATCAACTATAATTTATAAAAACACATCCTAGGCAGCTAATTCATCAATTAGGCAAAGGATGTGAGCCGGTGTGACAGTCCAATTACAAATCACCTAATACTTATAATAAAATAAAATAATAGAAATCACCTAATAAAAATAATATGATATGTATATTTAAAACCAACTATTCATACAAAGTTTGCAATGAATCGCGAGAAAATAATCACCTTGAATTAATGGTGATTATTATACATAAAGTAATATTTTTTATTTTTGAACGGAAACTGTCATCATTTATTAAGTAGATAAATTTATATTTATCACCGGATACATGCATGAATATCCCATATCAACAATTACTTCATAAACTAATTAATATATTTAGAGCTCCATCAATATATTATTTTTTTGTGATTGATCTGATCTTTACTATTGTTGATACTCTTTAATATAAATGTCTAAGAGGCAACACTCTATGTAAATAGAAACTCAACTTCACTCTTTATAAAAAAAAATGACTCAATCTCTACAGAATAACATTCAAGACATAAATTTTTCTTTTTTTTAACTAAACAATAAGGAAAGCTATAAGATAGATGTAAAAAATGATGGATTACAGTTTGAAACAATTCCAGTAAACTTGAAATCTACAACGGCGCGTGAAGGCATCATGCTTGTTGTTTATTTTCAGCTATAAAAGTTAAATTTGAAAGATCTAATAATATTAATTTCAGTGATTTGACACATGTGATAAGAATAATTATCAGGAAGGGTGGCACATGAAAACCATATTTGGCTGTGGGTAGTATCCTCTGAACAATTTGTGACCTATAAATCTTCTTATTTTACGTATGTTTCTTAAGAGTTAATATAAAACTGTAGATGTGTCTGTTTTAGTCTTGAAGGAAACGAAAAAGAAATTAGAAAAAGAGAAGTAGTATAATAGACAAAATGAGTACGTGGAGAAAATAGGAAATGTGAGGGAGAAGGAGAAGCCATATCTTCGGCGAAACTCACGTCTAGAGGGCTTTTAGAGAGATAAAGTCTGCTTAGGCTTTTTTTGTAATATTCCTTATTTTAAACTTTATATTTTTAATTATTTTTATTAATATTACACGTGTTAAAAAATATCACATGTCAACTGATATTGATTTAAAATGCATTTAATAAATATGACTGAAAAGGATGGAATAGAATTTCTCGTATACCAAATGTTGTGGGTGGAAAAATTAATTTATTTTCAGTACACCATGTTATTATAAAAAAAAAAAACAATTATCAAAAATCAAGGAAAATTGAAATGTCAACAATCACACGTAAAATACCCAAAATGCCATTGCAGCGAAACAATAACAAGGGAATTGGGAATATCCAAAATGCCGATTCCATGTTCAGGAAAGCAGTATCCGCATGTTGTTTAGAAAATTGAAAAGAAACCCAAAATAATAAATTATTTAATCTTATAAAAAAATATTTAATGAAATTATATATATATATATATTAGCAGAAATGCTATTGTTATCTAGAGTTGGGTCACGATTGGATCTAGATAATTGTTTTTTTACTTAACGATTAAGAAAAGTTTTTTTTAATGATATTATGATTTTATTTTTTTAAATAAAATTTAAAAATAAAAAAATATTTATTTTTAATCTTGTCAGCAGCCATTTCGTGCTAGCACATAGTTGTGTATATATATATATATGGGTTTTGCTACACAACCTCCCAACACCCTAATATCCCATATTTTTTATAATTTTTATTATTTTATTTTTTATCAAATATTTATTATATAAATAATGAATAAAATAATTAAATTAATTTAAAAAGAATAAATTCAAAAAAAATATTAAAAAATTAAAAAAAGATAAGATGTTGGGATATTGGGAGGTTGTGTAGATTTTTTCTATATATATATAAATCATAGATCGACATGACGTAGCACATTGAAAACTTATAAATTTTCTTTTTATAATTTGTTTTAGACCTAATACTTCTTCATTTTTTATCTTTAAAGTTTAAACGGTAAAGATTTTACACTTAATATTTATATTACTAAAATTGAAATATTATATCAGTAAATTATAAAAAGTTGTCATTTGTGTTATTAATTATCTTACATTGCTTGTTTTCTTATATTTATTAATAATTGGAGGTAATTTTGAGGAATAAAAAATTAAAGAGTAATGTTATATATAGTCATAGAATTTATTATTAAAAAATAATTTTTTTAAAAAATTTTATGTAAAGTTATTTTGACGTATTTTTTGTGAATATTATTAATATGATTGTCTGTATGTTAAAAAAATTAACATAATCAGTCATATTAATAAAGTATATAAAAATACAAAAAAAAATGGGTATATTTACATAATTCTAAATATAATTTTTTAAAATAAAATATCAACGGTTCAAAATGTATTTTTTAAAGTTAGGAATAAAAAAAGAAATCGAATTCTAATTCGCATTCTTATAAAGCTCAGAGAAAGTACACGTTACCTTGGGCACAAGTAGTCATAAAAACATCGTTCTGGTAACAGTGTTGTTTTCGTAAAGCTGCGAAAGTCATCCCCTTAGGCAAAGCTAATCCTACGCTACCCTCTTTCTCTTATTTTCCCTGTGTAGAAATTTAAAGCTCCAGACCGCAAATCTTTGGTTCTTCACCGGGTCTTGGCTTTGAGGTGACGACGACTTCTCTTCCTGTATTTATCCGAAGGGATATTTAAAACAGTTAGTCATTAAGCATAATTTACGGTAAATCGCTTCGAATTTCGGTTTAACTTTGAAATTATTGAATACCCGTTATTTCTGAGGTTGAATTCCTAGTGGGTGTTGTTTTGAAGCCGAACAATTGTAGTCTTTGTTCGGTTTGAGGATGCTTTGTTTTCAGGCTGAAAGTGCCGATTTGATTTTCGTTATGCTGCTTTATATTTCTATCTTATATTGTTTGTACATGAATTGGCCTATGAATTAGCGGAAGAGTGCTTGGTTGTGATTGTAGGATTTGATTTACCATATGCAGAAAAACCAATGTTTGTAGCTGTATTGCCTTCACGGGTACGGGATTTTATGCTACATAAGCAGAAACGAATGTGGGTTTTACTTGAAAAGGACTTTGTTGAAATCTTACTGTTTTAGGCGCGGATCATATTTCAATGGAGAAAGTTGTTTTTCTCCAATCAAAGTTTTGGGTTAGTCTTGTAAGGTCGTTAAACTTCTTTGAATTTCTGAATGATGGAGATATGCTATTATAGATCTCATATTTTTAAATGTGCGTTTAGTAAATTATACTTTTAAAAATTTAGCTTAAAGAATTCAATTTGTGTACATGGTGCGTTCCCTCACCCAAATTCTCAGTTCATTTGCCGACTTCCTATTTCTTTTTTGATAATTCTGTTTGGGCTCTTTGTATTCCCTACCAGAGTGAAGCTGACGTCCTATTTCTAGCAATTGGATTCTGGACCTGGTGTTGGGCATAGGCATAGTTTTCAAAACGGGAATCATCCAGTGATCTGCAATGGATGGTATTGCATATAGGGCTTGTGATATCATTTTTTTGGGTTAATTGCATTTCCCCTCCATGAACTGGCACCTCATCCTCACTTACACCTATGAACTTTCAAATGCTTAGTTTTAAACCCAAGGTTATTATTTATTTTATTTTTATACATATTTCTGTCCAAATTAATGGTAGTTTTCAATTTGGGGGGGGGGGGGGGAACTGATGCTCAAACTACAAAATGAGATCCGAGTTGCACTGAGTCAAGGTATATGGATGTAAGGAAGGATGAACTGGTTGTTCACGGGGAAAAATGTTATTAGGCTTTTATCCTTTTTTTTAAAAAAAAAAAATTGTGAGTGCATTATATCATAATGTAAACTCCTTTTTTCCCTATCTTCATGCTTTTGTTTAAATTGTTTCCATGAAACTAGTCACAAATTTGTGATAGCCCTTTGAGACCATTACTATCTTTAGGTGGTGCCCTCAGTGGCCTCCTCCTCTTCATCAGGCCTCACATGTCAGCCACACACATGAATTTTATTACTTTTCAAACTAGAAATATTTCAGAAAGCAACAACTATTCCCTTTTCCAATTGTTATGAGGACTCCCTCAGGTCAGTTGCTAGTTGTTGTTGGCGGCTGAACAAATGAGAATTGAAACCCTATTAGTTGTATGACCCCTGAACTGACCTAAGTCTTCTAGCCACACAAACCGAGCCAACACCATAGCCTGTAGGTCAGTTGGTTGATTTTAGATTGTGATTGAACTCTTGGAGAGGCTAATCTATGCCATAAGAGGCTGTGAAGGAGGATGGGCTAGTGGAAATGGAGAAGAAAGAGGCATGGACAGGTGGTAAAGGAGAGGACGAGACTCGAGATACTCCATGGCCTTTGTTCTTTGAAGGAGAGAGGCTCTGTTTTGTGGTGGAGAGGGTTTTGTTTTTTTTTTTTTTTTGGGGGGGGGGGGGGGGGGGGGGGTTTGCATTTAGATTACAAATGATGAGAAACTGTAATTTCAAACTGACACCTGTCCCAATGGGTTTAAGAAGTCAAAGTATAGGTGTTTTTCATCATGGTATTTGACTTTTCAGATCAGGTTGGCCTTTCAGGGAGTTTGCTTGCCATTGATTGTTGCATGGCCTTTCCCCCTTCATAATTATATATTTGTGGGCAATGGAATTGGAAAGACTCCTCTTCTTCACACAGTTATAGATCAGCCTAGAAAAAACATTGCCATTGTCAGTTGTGATGCCTGCAGCCTCCAACTAATAGAAGTTTCATGATGGTTTTGTTTGTGCCTTCTAATGCACTGTAAATCTTTGAAAGACATATACAGTGATTTCAATTTCATTAATATTCATTTGAACGTTGGTTTGTTGTTATTGCCTTAATTCATTGGCAATGGCTTTGTTCTCTTTCATCCGAATCCTCTATTTTGATGTTTCAGATTGCATGTCTCAATGCTGCTCAAGTACAGTGGAGAATCATAAGAAAAGGGATGAAAAAGTGATTATTATGTCTGGGCTGATTGAAGGTCTTCCCGACGCCGTTGCTCTTAGGTGCCTTGCACGGGTCCCTTTTTACCTGCATCCTAAGTTGGAGCTTGTTTCTCGATCCTGGCAAGCTGCAATTCGCAGCTCTGAACTATTTAAAGCTCGACAGGAGGTTGGTGCAACTGAGGATCTATTATGTGTGTGCGCTTTTGACCCAGAAAATTTATGGCAGCTTTTTGACCCTCTTCACGACCTTTGGATTACACTCCCAGTCCTCCCCTCCAAAATTAGGCACCTTGCCCACTTTGGTGCTGTCTCCACTGCAGGAAAGCTGTTTGTGCTTGGTGGTGGCAGTGATGCTGTTGACCCGTTGACTGGTGACCAAGATGGGAGCTTTGCTACCAATGAGGTATGGTCATATGATCTTGTAACTCGGCAGTGGTCTCCTCGTGCATCTATGCTTGTACCCCGTGTTATGTTTGCATGCTGCGTTCTGGATGGAAAAATAGTTGTTGCAGGTGGTTTTACCAACTGCCGAAAATCAATTTCTCAGGCAGAAATGTATGATCCAGAGAAGGATGTGTGGATTCCAATACCTGATCTCCACTGCACCCATAATTCAGCCTGTTCCGGGGTAGTGATGGGAGGAAAGGTGCACGTCTTGCACAAAGGCTTGTCCACAGTGCAAGTCTTGGATAATGCGGGGCATGAGTGGACGGTTGAGGATTCTGGCTGGCTTCAGGGTCCAATGGCAATTGTTAAGGGTGCACTGTATGTGATGAGTCATGGAATTATTTTCAAACAGGAGGGAAACGTGAGTAAGGTGGTGGTTTCAGCGTCTGAGTTCCGGAGGAGAATTGGGTTTGCAATGATTGGGCTAGGAGATGAGCTTTATGTTATAGGGGGTGTTCTTGGCCCTGACCAATGGAACTGGGACATTGAACCAATGTCTGATGTTGATGTTCTGACGTTGGGGATTGAGAGACCAACTTGGCGTCGGGCTGCTCCGATGACAAGATGCCGTGGAACCATTTTTGGGTGTACACATCTAAGAATTTAGTTCTATAAATTGTTCTGCCGTTTCTTGTGAAAATTATGCTCTTGCTGTGAATTCAGACCCCTCCCCTTTTAGAAACAATGAATGAGCTATCTTTGCTGTACCTCGTTTCATTTGTAAGCCTCCATAGCCTTCTTGGCCTTGGTTTTTTGTTGCTGCTTTGTAGTTTCCAGAGGAAGCAAAGTTTTAAGTTTCATTCCTTTGAATGGCCTGAATTTTTCGTTTCGAACTTTCGATGTAGTAATCAGTATACTTCACCCACTTGTTTCGTTTCACCGTAAATACCCCTGTTGCGGGTAATTTCGCAATTTTTTTTTTTTTTAAAATCTGATGGTATTTTTGTAAATTCCGAATTCGGTCGCCATCACTGTCGTCATTTTGAATTTAAATTGTATTTCTGGAATTTTTTTAATCTATAGGGACTACCCCTCCTAGATTGTTTACATACATATATATATATATATATATATATATATATATATATATATATATATATATATACTAGGTGGGAGCAACGTGCAAAGCACGTTTATCTAATTTTATGAAATGATTATTTATAAAAAATAATATATATTTTATAAAAATTATTGATGTCACTTAATAATTTAAGGTATATTAGAGAAAATAAAAAAATTAGTTCAAAATATCATATAATCCAATACATGTTTATAACATCTATAATTTTAGCAAAGATGTATACGAAAAATTTAATAAAAGTCTAACATAAACGGTAGTTCAAAATATGTATCGTTTGATGTTTGTATTATTATTCATCAATTTATGTCATCCTGTAGACGATCAATAGAGACAACATTAAAATTCTTATTTTGCTGTTGGTTGAGTCAATCAGGGACAACATAAAGTTAAAACATAATCTTTTTATAAAATTTGTGGTATAATATTTTCTATATATAGCATATATATAAATCCTAAAATATATTTTAAAGTTGTTGGCCGAATTTACTCTTTTTTTATTAGCTCAAGGATCACGGCCTTTGTCACGTACCCATCATAGCAAGCCTACGTGTGGAATATGACTTAGCGGAAGTTACGTCCTACTACCATGGGAAAAGAAAAAACACTTTAATTAAACACACTTATATTATATATTATATGAGATTTTTAAATTTGAAATATTCAATAATATGAGTTAATGAAACGTATAATACACGTATATTATATTTAGGGATTTACGTCTTATGCACCTAATACACGTGTATATGTTAAGGAAAATGAAAAAAATATAATAACTAATATTTAATTACTTATTATTATATAAACTATTAAGTATTATTATTATTGTGATTAATAAATCATATAACAACATTGAATGCTATCTCTCTCAATATTTATGTCTTTATTTTATATGTCAAACCGTTAAAACAGACGGTGTTAACTTTAACGGAAAAACAAGAAAAACCGTTAAAACAAGATTTTCCGTTTCATACACACTTTTTATATATAGAAGATATAAAAGAGGAATTATATACAAATACACTCTTTTGGGAAGAGGAATTATATACAAATAAACTCTTTTGGGATTGTCTTTTAAATTAATATATATATATTTATTAAATGATGTGATTTGATAAGAATTATGCTATTTATAAGTTGAAGGGACTATGTATACCTTTTATTACGACATATTATGATATTAATTATACGATATAAATTCTTTATATTAATTAATGTTAAGTTTTTTATATTAATATTGTGTTTAGTGTCAATAAACTTAAAAGCAATGCCTCAAAGGCCTTTTAATTTACAAAGCAATGCCTTTTAATCACATCAGTAAAATACATAAAAATAATTATGTAACATAACTCAGTTTGATAGCTCAAATTATTTGAACAACAAATCTTTTTTTAATTATTTTTAAAATTTTCAAATATCCTTAGTAGAAGAGTCATTTGTATTTAATAAAATTTAAAAATCGGACAAAATAAGAAAAAGTTTATTTAACTCATTCAAATTAATTTATCAAAGGATCATGCTAGGTTGCCGTCTAGTAATGACAGCCGGGCGTGTGCCGCTTAGTATAATTTGAATTTTTTTTCTTATTTTTTAATATATTTAAATATTTTTTAAAAATAAAAAAAATACACCAATAGACTAAAATTTACTTTCTTAATTATTAAGTAAAAAAATTTTAAAAAAATAAATTGATGAATGGTATGCATGAGACGGCACACTAACATTTCTATTTATTAAAAGATATGTGAATATCGCCCATCTAATTAAAGACGTAACTCTTTATAAATATTTTATAACGAGAAATGCCTAATTTATAAGTGTGTTATACAAAGAAAAGCTTCTATGCGGCTTGATATTATATATTAAATTGTAAATCATTTTTTTATGTAAAATAAATATAACGTATTACATTAACATATATCAATTTAAAAATTTATTTTTTTAAAATTTCATTATAAATCTTAACACTTATATTTTATTGCCCACTTACAGTGATTGCATTGGAAGAACTAGGGCTGAGCAGAAATTCGAAAATCTAACTCTGATCCCGACTCCGACTTGTCGGAGTCGGAGTTTTTTCCTTGGGGAAGTCGGAGTCGGAGGCCAGGCGAAGCTGACTTCGACTCCGCTCGATCCGACTCCGATGCTCCGACTCCGCATCCGACTCCGACGCCGACTCCCTATTCCGACTCCGATTACGCATCTGACTCCGCTCCGCTAATGTACATATTCTATAAAAAATATGTGTATTTTTCTATATATTAATCATATAAATATAAATATAATAACATGTAATATTAATGTATAAATACTAAAATGCTTAATAACATGTAACATTGTAATACTAATGTATAATATAATATGTAACTCTAATATATAAATAATAAATTTATAATAGCATGTAATACTAATGTATAATAATTAAAGTTGATTATATAGATTTTATATAACTATATCTTATATAGTTAGTTAAACTCAATAATATACTAGCATAGCTACATGTGTTAATTATTATAAAATAATATATTTATGCTATAATATATAGACTAAATTGACTAATAATAGTTTAATATATGTAAACATCACATCATGGTTCATGCTGTTTCAATATTACTACCATGAAACACAATAAAACTAAATTTCTAATGTATAAATATGTGTGTTACATGTAATAATAATGTATAAATACTAAAATGCATAATAACATGTAAGTTATAGTATATAGTAAATTACTAATATATATAATAGTATACTATTAGTTATATATATTAAATTAATATCTTAAGTTATTATCTATTAGTACTAGTCTAACTAGTGTTATTACATATTATTAGTTACTAGTTATTACATCTAGACTATCTAGTTATTAGACTATAGTAAATAAGTTAATAAATATTACTAATTTACTATATATTAATAGACTAATAGTATTAGTATTAGTGTATTACTAATATAATATATATATAATAGTAAACTATTAGTTATATATATATTAAATTAATATCACAATATAATTACATAAGTATTAAATATATTCCCTTGGATATAAAAAAAATAAAAAAATTGTCAATTGATATACACCATATACTCTAGGTCTAACTCTCTAAGTTAGTAATAATTAATATATATATATACACTATATATATATTAACTATAGTATTATATATAATATATATTATATACTTTACTAGTATGATTATAGACCATATATATAAAAACTATATTATATATAGTTAATGTATAGTATAAAATATCTTATTTTATTTTATATATATGTATTTTATATTATATATATAGTATAGTTTGTACTTTATATATATATAATATACTATATAACTATATATATACTGTATAGTATTAGACTATATATATTTATACTTATATAATATAACTAGTTATATTATATATAATAATATAGTTAATATATATAGTACTAAAACAAAATTAAAATTTGATTTAGGGTTTACAAAAAAAAAAAGGGCTCAAAATAACCAAAACAGAGCCCAAATAGCGTTGTTGGACTCTGTTTTTATCACAAAAATAGAGTAAATTAAAAACCAAAGTAAAACGGCGCCCTTTTTGGAGTTAAATGGCGCCGTTTTACTTAAGTGAGATTCATCTCCCCCCCCCCCCCCCCCCCCGCGACCCTAACTCCCTCACAGCTCTCTCACTTCTCAGATTCACTTGAATTTCTCTCGCTCTCATGGAAATCAAATATTGAAGGCTTGAAGGAACCCTAGCTCAGCCCCCACTCTCATGGCGCCACGATCTTAGCCGCAGCCCAACCCTGACTCCAGCTCCGACAGTGTTGTTGCTTCTCCCGTTCTCCGGTCATCTCCTCTCTCTCTCTCTCTCTCTCTCTCTCTCTCTCTTAACGAAAATCTTGGTTTTTTTAAATATCTGTTTTCAGGTATCCCAGTCGGTAGTCCCCGTCGCCTCGAGTCTCCACTCCCAGTCGAATATATCAGTGATCACAGACCCAGTTCCCAACTTGCTCAAGTCCCCACACTGTCGCAGATCTGGGTCCCATCGAAATTCGGTATGTATATACTATGTTCCATGAAATTTCTATTTTTTAGTTTTTATTTTTTATTTCATCATATAGCTAGATAATTGGTGAGTTCATCGTGTCCTATTACACTGCTATTTCAGCATGCATGAATGGTATATATATAATCAAAATTGATTGAGAACTCGAAGAAATTATATTTTGGTATTGAGGTTTTGAGTTGAAATTCTGACAGCACATTTGATCGACATCCTATTTCAATTATTATTTTGTATAAACCAATTAAATTGAATACCAATTTTTAAGAATCAGATTTTAGTTAAAGGCCTTATTATAATTAGATAAGTGTTGATTTCATCTTATCTTGCTATATTAGATTTTAGTTAATTGAATTACGTAATTAAATTGACTTAGTTTCATTTGTCCACTTAAATACTGATGTAAGTTTATTTTTTATTTTTCTGTGTTATTGTGCTAATCTTTGGATGTTAACATTTTGGGGTTGTCAATATCCAACTTGTTTATTGTGTTCTACAATTCTAGTTCTTAAATCATGGATATAGAAGGCACAAGCACTCCTACATCCACAGCTGGATCTTATTCTGGCATCCAATGTCCTAGCATTCAGGCACAAGTTGAAATGACATTCATTGTAATTTGTATTGATTCTTTTGTTATAACTTGTAACTTGTTGATGAAATTAGAACTTGTTGATGGATGATGAGACATGAGTTGGTTGGATAATTTGGAAGATAGATGATGATGGAATCTGGATGGGTTAAATGATGGTAGACCATGTGTTGTATTGGCTTTGTGTTATTTTGTTTGTTGTTATTGAAATGACAATAGTATGAGGTTGCTAGATTTGGTTATGTGTTTTTAACTTATAATTTTGAATAAATGATCTTAGTTTGTAAGTTTGGTTATGTATTTTTAATTTGTATTGTGTAATTTTGAATAAATGATCTTAGTTTGTAATTTTAGTTATGTATTTTTAATTTGTATTTTGTAATTTTGAATGAATAATCTTAGTTTGTAATTTTGGTTATATATTTTTAATTTGTAATTTTGAATGAATGATTTTAGTTTGTAATTTTGGTTATGTATGTTTAATGTGTATCATGGTTGAAAAATTTCAAGTGTGAATTTAGTTTTATTTTATAGTGTCTAGAATTTTAATGTATGTATCAAGTATGAAGGATTTTAATATGAATGATTTCTTTTTACAACAAATTTGGTTAAATAAATTAAAAATCTGAAATTATATTTTTTTAAAAAAAATTGATATAGAAACCCAAAATCTCTATTAAAGTCTAAAATTATGAGCTTGAAATGTCAAATGGGTTAAAGAAAAAAGTCCAATAAAAAAGCCCAACTCCGACTCCATCCCGACTTTGCTCTGATTGTCGGAGCGGAGTATATAGTTATCGGAGTTAGAATTGGAGGTCGGAGTCAGAGTCAGAGGACTCAAATACTGACTTCGATCTGTCGATGCTCAGCCCTAGGAAGAACCAGTCCCCACTGGGCACCATCTTTGCCATCTTTAAGGAACATTGATCTAAGTTGAGGGCAACTTGATAAAATAGAGTTTTAAAAGTATCATTCTTTTACAATTATTATTTTTTTTAAATATCTATGGGTGTCGCTTACGTGTACATGGAATAATTCCACAAGACCTTGAAATTAACAGCCAGGTAAACATTTAGTAGTTTTGAGGAGATTTGAATTGATGACCATTAGGAAGCAAACCCAAAGTCTAATCAATTGAGCTATTCCTAAGGGTTGTTATTTTACAATTCTTACGGATTGACTAAAGTGGTAAAAGTAAATTCTCCTCAACTCTTTTCACTACTATTCATTACTTTATTATTACTTTTCACCTACTTTTATTACTATTCATTACTTTTTATCTACTTTTTATTACTATTCATTACTTTATTATTATTTTTTACCTAATTTTTATTACTATTCACAACTCTCCTCAACACTTCTCAACACCCAAACTCAAATGGTTCTTGAGTACAAACAATCTCTAAGAGCTATTGAACTTCAGACATTTTTCTCTTAAATTATCTTAGATGCACTTGAGGGAAACTCCTTATCTAAGATTTATGTACCTTCAAAATTAGTCAGAATGCTGTTCTCAAACATCGAGTGCCAATAATTAAAAAAAGAGTATCATTATTTTACAAAGTCACTCTATTATTTCAAAGAGAATGTACTAGATTTGTATATTGTAAAACTATAAATATCATTTATTTTTAAGATAAAGTGGTGAAAAAGCTGTAAAAGGATTGTATCTATAATTTATATTACTACTTTTTCTTTATATGTTTTTTTTAGGATCATGCCACTCAGCATTTCATTATAATTTTATTTCTCATTTATCTTTTTTTCCTTTAATCATATGTGACAAACCTTAATAAAAGATGATCTTAATTTAAAGAAAATCTAAGAAGTTAAAAAAAAAAAGGTTCATGGTTATTAACAAAACCACTTGCCTTCCAAGTCCCAACCACAAAACCCTGAACGGTCAACAAAAGCAAAACACTGAACCGCAAAACCCTAGAGGGAAAGAACTTTCCCTAGTCTCTCGTGAGCGAAGAAATGGAGGATGCTCCGATAGAAGACGGAGAGAACCACAAAGATATTGAGGTGGCTCCGGCTCTAATCTCTGTTCATCCGGCCCAGGAATCCGTCGCTGTCACCGTCGGGTCGGAACTCCGCGTCTTCGACCTTCAGTAAGCTGCCTCTACTTTTTCTCTTCGTCTGATTTAAATTCTCGTTATTATTTCGGATCTTTATTTGAATTGACCCGAATTAAATGCAACGTGTATTGAAATTTCTGAAAATCATAAAAGAACCGCATCTTCCCCCCCCTCTTTTAATGGAAATTCTCAGCTGAATCACATGCTTTTTTTTTTCTTTGTTTTAATTTTACGTTGGAAGTTAAAATAAAAGGTTGTTTGAGCTTATGAGAAGTTTTTACTCTGTTTATTTGCTGAGATGCGAGGGAAATAGAGAGAATTTTTTTTTTTGTTATAATGTTTTAATTTCCGTTGGTTAAAATATATTGGGGAAGTCTGCTCTGGTTTGTCAAATTGTTGCTTAAGATACATTTCAATTCAGGATTTTTTTTTTCTCTAATTTTAAATTTGAAGATTTCAGCAATAAAAGTCGGTTTTCTTTTATCTGTTTCTTTTAACTTCCTTTAAGAAATCTATTTTACATAATCTGAGAAAGCTAATGGAGCATGTAAAGATTTGGATTTGTATAAATTACCCATTATTTTATATACAACGTTCTATATGTTTTTTCCCCTGAATGTTCATTGCGTAGAATTAAAAGTTGAGATATATGTTTCCTGTGTACTTGGGCAAGGCCTGTTCACCTGTTTCAACAAAATTTATTTTACTTGTCAAAAAAAAAAAAAAAATGTGTACAATTCCGTACAAAAGCTTTCATGGGGAGTAAAAGCACAACTTGAGCGACAATTTTACTCTTTTTTTTTTTTTTTTGTGTTCTTATCACAGTGGAGGTAGTGCGGTTTCTTTGGTGGATGATTCCCATGGGCCATTTCATAAGGATTCCATTAGAGCTATTCGCTATGGTGCAAACGGGAAACTCTTTGTATCTGCAGGTGATGATAAACTTGTCAAGATATGGTCCACGGAATCTTGGCACTGCATTTGTACTGTGTAAGTTCTTGAAGCCCATTTGAGACAAGGCATTATACGTAATACTTTCTCATTACTTGATAGAAGATATCATGAAATTTGCATTTTTACAGCTTTTGTCTGGTGTGTGTGTTGAGTTTTGCACTTTTTTAGTCCCACATCGGTGGGTGAGTAAATGAGAGGCAAATTCTTAAGTTATAAATAAGAGGCTTAGTCTCCACCTTGCGACTTTGACTGATCCCACAGCCAAGCTCCACCTTAACGAAGATCTTCATAACTTTCGCTATCATGCTTCACCATAAAAGCATACTCACTCAGAATAAACCAATTCCAAACATTTCACTTCGGCCCATGTCGAAAACAACATTGCTGAAAATTATGGTGTAACTTCCACATTTGGCTCTCCATGGAAGTTCATCAGCCATCAACATGAATTTCCACCACACACCCTGCATCAATGCCAACAACAACAATATCAAGTGCATAATGTCTCAGGAGACGTTATTGAGACAACAAAAGCTGTTCTTACTTTGAGAAGTGGGAAGGAAGTTCCCCGACCTGAGATGACCATTGACACAGAGGTAATTGCTCCTACGCCTAAAGATGCAGCAGAGACGGATGAAGCTGAAAAAGAACCAGAAGTAGCGAGACCAGAACAAAAGAAGCCTGTGAGTGCAGATGCTGAAACTAGTAAGGGATACCAACCTGTGGTACCCTATCCTCAGAGATTGGCAGCTGGCAAAAAGAACAAGTATCACACGGAAATTCAAGAGATTTTCAAGCAAGTGAAAATCAATATTCCACTCTTGGATGCCATACAACAAGTGCCTTCATACGCAAAATTTTTGAAGGACTTGTGCACGGTGAAAAGGAAGCTAAATGTGAAGAAGAAAGCTTTCCTAACGGAGCAAGTTAGTGCATTGATATTGAGCGAGACTCTTCAGAAGTTTGGAGATCCCGGCTCTCCCAACATCTCCATTATGATTGGTGAATCACGAATTGGGAGAGCTTTACTTGATTTGGGGAGTAGTGTGAACTTGCTACCGTTCTCAGTATATGAGCAGTTGGGATTGGGTGAGCTGAAAAAGACCTCCATCATGCTACAGTTAGCTGACAGATCAGTTAAGGTACCGAAGGGTATTGTAGAGGACGTGTTAGTCCAGGTGGACAAATTCTACTACCCAATAGATTTTGTGGTTCTTGACATGCAGCAGCCGGTCTCCACTATTTACCAAGCTCCTGTCATCCTAGGAAGAAACCAAACCTTTCTTGCAATAAATTAAGGTAACACAATTAATTAGAACTTCTAAAACAATTTTTTATGAAACAAAATAACACACTTGATAAAAACTTCTAAAACAATTTCTTTTTGTTACATGAAATAAGCTAGTAATGAAACAAACTAGCACACTTAATATTAAGGTACTACTCTTAATGAAATAAAAGTCTAGAACAAATCTTAATACACTTAATAAAAATGCTAAAACAACAAAGCTTTGAAACTAAAAGGAGAAACAAAATTTCTTAAAACAAAAAGGAGCTAATTCTTTCAAGTACATAGCAGAAAATTGTGTGTGTTGAGTTGTGTTTGTCTAAGCTTGAGTTGTCCTAGTTGTTCTCCTTGTAAGCTTCGGACTGCACCCATTTTATAGCCGAACATCTTGGCTAGTTCATCTCTCATTCAATTGGTTTCACACTTCAATCTTGCATTCACACTCAATTTGCATTCACACCTCAATTGGTTTCACACTTCATTCTTGCATTCACACCTCAATTTCGGCCACTTGCATTCCTCTTTAATTGCCGTGTCTTTGGTTGCATTCCTCATCTCTTATTTTATTCAATTGGTTTATTAATTCAAACCAAACAACCAAGTCTTCATGCCTAACTTCTTGCCTAACTTGTTGACTAACTTCATGCCTAACTTGTTGACTAACTTCATGCCTAACTTCTTGCAAATTCATACACGGTTTCTTCATTGCCTCCCAGCCGACTTCTTCAATCTTTTTGTTTTCAATTTCAGCACACAATACTTCATTCACACGTCTCTCTCTATTTCTGGAAATTGCCCTTTGACTTGAAGAATGCCTCTCACCAACTTTATATTTTAGCAAAATACAAACACCCATCGACAGAAAATTCTTTCACTCAATCTCGCCTGCACCTTTTACTCAATTCTCACTCCCTACACGTCTCTCTCTCCCTCTCTTCAACCGACCTCAACTCCTCTCTATCCCCCACTTAATCATGCACTGACTTTTCATATCACAAGCAGCCGACTCTCCTCAATGATTTCACAAATAGCCGACTACTTCCCTTTACAATCAACCAAAACAAATCCCAACCAATTAAATTATTCCAGCTTTCAACCCCAGAAAAATCAGCACATCATGCACTTTAATTTCAGCACATGTTTCTCTATATTTTCTTCTCATTTCGGTGGACAGCAGCAGCCTTTGATTGCACCAACTTCTTCCTTCATTTTATTTGCTGAAAAATGACCACCACATGCACCCGTATGACAAAATCTCAATATTGAAGAAAACTCATAATTAGGAATGCATCTCCGAATCAATTGATCCGAACAATACTTGAAAAGATAAGGGTCATCAAAGTAGAAATGTTTTACCTCAGATAGAAACCGACGCTTATCTTGGGTTGACCATTCAGAAGGCATTTGCTCAGTCACTAGATAATTGACTATGTCAGCATACCAGAGAGCTTTATCAACCATAAACAGATGCTCATCCGGAAAACTATCATCAAGAGGAAGGCTGACATTTGAAGAAGGAGATGATGACAATCTAGAGAGGTGGTCAGCTACCACATTTTCAACTCCTTTTTTATCCTTAATGTTGATGTTGAACTCTTGAAGTAATAGAATCCAGCGAATCAAGCGTGGTTTTGCATCTTTCTTAGCCAACAAATACTTAAGAGCAGAGTAGTCAGTGAAAATAGTAACAGGAGAACCAAGAATATAAGCCCGGAATTTATCAAGTGCAAAAACAACTGCAAGCAATTCTTTTTCAGTAGTGGTATAATTTTTCTGGGCATCATTCAAGGTTCTACTGGCATAATAAATCACAAAAGGTCTGTTATCCACTCGCTGCCCCAAAACAGCTCCTAAGGCATAATCACTAGCATCTGTCATAATCTCAAAGGGAAGGTCCCAATGCGGAGGTTGCACAATAAGGGCAGTGGTAAGCGACTTTTTCAAGGTATCAAAAGCTTTTTGGCACTCATCAGTCCAAACAAATTCAATATCATTTTGTAAAAGAGTGCACAAAGGTTTTGCAATGGAACTAAACCCTTGAATAAACCGTCTATAAAAGCCAGCATGACCAAGAAAAGAACGAATATCCCTAACTGTCCTAAGGATAGGAAGTTTAGATATTAATTCAATTTTTGCCTTGTCTACCTTTATACCCTCAGAAGAAACAATATGCCCTAATACAATGCCTTGAGTAACCATAAATTGGTATTTCTCCCAATTAAGTAAAAGATTTTTTTCCTCACATCTCTGGAGAATACGTGCCAAATTATGCAAACAACTCTCAAAGGATTTTCCAAAAACAGAGAAATCATCCATGAATATTTCACAAATATCATCAATCATGTCAGAAAAAATACTCATCATGCATCTCTGAAAAGTAGCTGGAGCATTACACAAATCAAAAGGCATTCTAGTAAAAGCAAAAGTGCCAAAAGGACAGGTGAAAGTGGTTTTCTCCTGATCCTCAGGTGCTACAGCAATTTGATAATAACTAGAATAGCCATCCAATAAACAATAATATACATTACCAGCTACTCTTTCCAAAATTTGATCCAAGAATGGTAAAGGAAAATGATTCTTCCTACTGGCTGAATTAAGTTTTCTATAATCAATGCACATTCTCCAGCCAGTAATCATTCTAGTTGGAATCAACTCATTTTTTTCATTTTTTATGACAGTCAAACCAGATTTCTTTGGTACTACTTGAGTTGGACTTACCCACTTACTGTCTGAAATGGGGTAAATGATTCCCACTGCAAGTAGCTTAAGCACTTCCTCTTTCACGACTTCCTTCATGGTAGGATTGAGCCTACGTTGAGCATCACGAACCGGTCTAGCATCGTCTTCAAGATGGATTCTGTGGGTACATACAGCGGCATCAATGTCTTTGATGTCGGCTATTGTCCAACCAATTGCGCCTCGATGCTTTCTTAATACTTCAATCAACTGGGTTTCATCCTTCTGATTTAGCTGAGGAAATCACCACCGGAAAAGTTCATTCTTCAGGTCCAAGAAACGCATACTTTAAATCTTGAGGAAGCGGTTTCAGTTCCAACTGAGGAACTTTTTCCTCTGAAGATCTAAGTATATCTGGTGGTGGTAGAGCTTCGAACTGGGGTTTCCATCTTGCTCCCGCAAATTGTACTTCAAGTGATAAAGATGAATCTGCAAAACAATCAAAAAAATCAAAGTCATCTTCATTGATATGTTCAATTTTCTCATCAAGTAAAAATTCAGGTGTCTGAAAAATATAATCATCATCAGAGAAAGGAGAAGTTGAGCAAATAAATTCTGTTGGTGTCAAAATCTCCACAGCATTCAAATCACTTGTGTCATCAAAATGTGCCGGCATCTTGCAAGCGTTAAAAACGTTCAACTCAAGTGCCATATTCCCAAAGGTAAGCTTCAAAACTCCACTTCTGCAATTGATCAAAGCATTTGATGTAGCTAGAAATGGTCTTCCTAGGATGACAGGATGTTGGTAAATAGTGGAGACCGCCTGCTGCATGTCAAGAACCACAAAATCTACTGGGTAGTAGAATTTGTCCACCTAGACTAACACGTTCTCTACAATACCCTTCGGTACCTTAACTGATCTGTCAGCTAACTGTAGCATGATGGAGGTCTTTTTCAGCTCACCCAATCCTAACTGCTCATATACTGAGAACGTTAGCAAGTTCACATTACTCCCCAAATCAAGTAAAGCTCTCCCAATTCGTGATTCACCAATCATAATGGAGATGTTGGGAGATGCGGGATCTCCAAACTTCTGAGGAGTCTCGCTCAATATCAATGCACTAACTTGCTCCGTTAGGAAAGCTTTCTTCTTCACATTTAGCTTCTTCTTCACCGTGCACAAGTCCTTCAAAAATTTTGCATATGAAGGCACTTGTTGTATGGCATCCAAGAGTGGAATATTGATTTTCACTTGCTTGAAAATCTCTTGAATTTCCGTGTGATACTTGTTCTTTTTGCCAGCTGCCAATCTCTGAGGATAGGGTACCACAGGTTGGTATCCCTTACTAGTTTCAGCATCTGCACTCACAGGCTTCTTCTGTTCTGGTCTCGCTACCTCTGGTTCTTTTTTAGCTTCATCCGTCTCTGCTGCATCTTTAGGCGTAGGAGCAATTACCTCTGTGTCAATGGTCATCTCAGGTCGGGGAACTTCCTTCCCACTTCTCAAAGTAAGAACAGCTTTTGCTGTCTCAATAACGTCTCCTGAGACATTATGCACTTGATGTTGTTGTTGTCTGTATACTTGAGGATTAGGCTGAGGCTGTGCAGGAAATTTTCCTTTCTCTAGGGTGCTCAAGGTTGTGCTCATCTTAGTAACAGTGCCACGCAACTCATTTATGGCCTGAGTATTTTGATTATTTGTGGTGGCCTGAATCTGCATGAATTGCTGAAGTGTATTGGCCATCTGTGCCATACTGTCATCTAGAGTCTTCTTGGCAGATGATGAAGGTTGAGGACTTTGTGCAGCTACATGAGGCTGAAATCCAGGAGGAGCTACATAAGGATAGCTCTGAGGATTCTGATATGGCGGATATTGGTGCTGAGGAGCACCTTGATTAAATGGCTGCTGCTGAGGTGGTGGGGACCGACCAGGCTGATAATTTCTCCATGAGAAATTTGGGTGATTTCTCCACCCCGGATTATATGTGTTGGAGAAAGGCTGATTCTGTGCTCTATTAACCCAGTTAGCTGATTGTATTGGCTCAGACCCACCTTCTTGAAATACTGGCATAATCGGGCAGTCTTGGGTCTTATGGTTTGAATCAGCACATATAGAACATGCCTCTGCTACTTTCGCAGCCTTTACTTTTTCCATTTCCATGACCTCCATTCTTCTAGTCAATGCAGTTATTCGGGCTTGAACATCAGTGTCTCCCTTAAGCTCATATCTGCCCCTTCCAGAAATAGCCCTCAGTGGCGGTGCTGTTAATGGAACTCGATCAGTACGAGTATTCCATTGTTGTGCGCTCTCAGCAAGGTAGTCGAAAAATGATAGTGCTTCATCAGGTTCTTTGCTGAAGAACTCCCCATTGCACATTGTCTGAACAAATTGCTTGCATTCCGGAGTGAGACCAGTGTAAAAATAGCTCACCAGCCTCCAAGATTCAAAACCATGATGTGGACAAATGTTCACCAAATCCTTAAATTTTTTCCAACTGGCCTGAAAGGTCTCATCAGGTCTCTGATTGAACTGGCTGATCTGTTCCTGCAAAAATTGAGTTCTCTGAAAAGGAAAAAAATTCTGTAAGAATTCACGCTGCATGTCAGACCAACTAGAAATGGAATTAGGTCTCAAAGAGTTAAACCAAATTTTCGCTTTATCCTTTAAAGAGAAAGGAAATAACCGAAGTCTAATGAATTCATCAGTAACAGCCCTAGTGATAAAAGTAGCACAAGCCAGCTTAAAATCTGTCAAGTGCTGGTAAGGACTCTCAGAATCCATCCCGTGGAACTGAGGTATCACTGATATCATGCCATGCTTGATAGAGAAATTTGGTGCATTTTCAGGTAAAATTATGCATGAAGGTGTAGTGGTACGAGTGGGTTGCAAATAGTCCTTAAGAGTGCATGGTGCAGGTGCAACCATGTTTTTTGATTCAATTTCAATTTCGTCACCTGGCTCACTCAAAGTAAAGACAGACGAGCTATCGATCTCCAAGCTGTGTATACTACTCTCAACACTCGATGTGACTCGAAGCAACCTATTTGAAGTGTCTCTCACCCATGACATGAAACATCAGTTTAGAGAAGCAAAATAATAATAATAATAATAATAATAATAATAACGAGTTTAAATTCAAGTTAAAATACTTTCCCCGGCAATGGCATCAAAAACTTTACTCACTCAAAAATGAGTAGTACTAATGCTATCCCAAGTGCAGGAGGATGTCGTGTAATAATTAGGAATAAATTCCTAAATCGTCTCCTCAGGGAAAGTTGCTTAAAATTAAATTCGTTGAAAAAATGTGAAAAACTTCACAAAGAGAAAATAAAATGATGGTATATGCAATGGATGGAAAAGGGTACTAGTCATGGACTAGATTCATGTCTTTTGATTTTTTGTTTGTTTGTTGGATTGGAATGTAAAGAACTAATAAATTAAACTCAGAAATTAATAAAACTAAATTAAGCATTAAACTAAATTAGAAAGTAATTGACGAAACATGAACGGAAAATTTAAAATGCCCAAAACCAAGATTCTAGAATTCATCTTTGTAATTAAATCATGAATTCTCAAAATAACACATAACAGTTGTAATCACTATTAAATGAAAACTTAAAGAAGTAAGAAAAATAAATAACACGAAATAAGTAAACAGAAACTCAAAAGTATTCTATAAACTTTAAACTGAAGTTAAATAAAATAGGGAACGAAAAGTCTAAACGAAAACTTCCTTTCACTATTCAATTGAAATTTGAAACAAAAAGGAACAATTTCTCACGTATCACTTATTGACTAACTTCATGCCTAACTTCTTGCAAATTCATACATGGTTTCTTCATTGCCTCCCAGCCTAGTTCTTCAATCTTTTTGTTTTCAAATTTCAATTGAATAGTGAAAGGAAGTTTTCGTTTAGACTTTTCGTTCCCTATTTTATTTAACTTCAGTTTAAAGTTTATAGAATACTTTTGAGTTTCTGTTTACTTATTTCGTATTATTTATTTTTCTTACTTCTTTAAGTTTTCATTTAATAGTGATTACAACTGTTATGTGTTATTTTGAGAATTCATAATTTAATTACAAAGATGAATTCTAGAATCTTGATTTTGGGCATTTTAAATTTTCCGTTCATGTTTTGTCAATTATTTTCTAATTTAGTTTAATGCTTAATTTAGTTTTATTAATTTCTGAGTTTAATTTATTAGTCCTTTACATTCCAATCCAACAAACAAAAAAAAAAAAAATCAAAAGACATGAATCTAGTCCATGACTAGTACCCTTTTCCTAAGGCATAGTCACTAGCATCTGTCATAATCTCAAAGGGAAGGTTCCAATGCGGGGGTTGCACAATAGGGGCAGTGGTAAGCGACTTTTTCAAGGTATCAAAAGCTTTTTGGCACTCATCAGTCTAAACAAATTCAATATCATTTTGTAAAAGAGTGCACAAAGGTTTTGCAATGGAACTAAACCCTTGAATAAACCGCCTATAAAAGCCAGCATGACCAAGAAAAGAACGAATATCCCTAACTGTCCTAGGGATAGGAAGTTTAGATATTAATTCAATCTTTGCCTTGTCGACCTTTATACCCTCAGAAGAAACAATATGCCCTAATACAATGCCCTGAGTAACCATAAATTGGCATTTCTCCCAATTAAGTAAAAGATTGTTTTTCTCACATCTCTGGAGAATACGTGCCAAATTATGCAAACAACTCTCAAAGGATTTTCCAAAAACAGAGAAATCATCCATGAATATTTCACAAATATCATCAATCATGTCAGAAAAAATACTCATCATGCATCTCTGAAAAGTAGCTGGAGCATTACACAAACCAAAAGACATTCTAGTAAAAGCAAAAGTGCCAAAAGGACAGGTGAAAGTGGTTTTCTCCTGATCCTCAGGTGCTACAGCAATTTGATAATAACCAGAGTAGCCATCCAATAAACAATAATATGCATTACCAGCTACTCTTTCCAAAATTTGATCCAAGAATGGTAAAGGAAAATGATCCTTCCTACTGGCTGAATTAAGTTTTCTATAATCAATGCACATTCTCCAGCCAGTAACCATTCTAGTTGGAATCAATTCATTTTTATCATTTTTTATGACAGTCAAACCAGATTTCTTTGGTACCACTTGAGTTGGACTTACCCACTTACTGTCTGAGATGGGGTAAATGATTCCCACTGCGAGTAGCTTAAGTACTTCCTCTTTCACGACTTCCTTCATGGTAGGATTGAGCCTACGTTGAGCATCACGAACTGGTCTAGTATCGTCTTCAAGATGGATTCTGTGGGTACATACAGCGGCATCAATGCCTTTGATGTCGGCTATTGTCCAACCAATTGCGTTTCGATGCTTTCTTAATACTTCAATCAACTGAGCTTCATCCTTCTGATTTAGTTTTGAGGAAATCACCACCGGAAAAGTGCCTTCTTCAGGTCCAAGAAATGCATACTTTAAATCTTGAGGAAGTGGTTTCAGTTCCAACTGAGGAACTTCTTCCTCTGAAGATCTAAGTATGTCTGGTGGTGTTAGAGCTTCGAACTGGGGTTTCCATCTTGCTCCCGCAAATTGTACTTCAAGTGGTAAAGATGAATCTGCAAACAAACAGTTGCAGATTTAAGAAAAATAAATCACGAATTCTCAAAATGGCAAAATAACACATAACAGTTGTAATCACTATTAAATGAAAACTTAAAGATGTAAGAAAAATAAATAACACGAAATAAGTAAACAGAAAGTCAAAAGTATTCTATAAACTTTAAACTGAAGTTAAATAAAATAGAGAACGAAAAGTCTAAACGAAAACTTCCTTTTACTAATCAATTGAAATTCGAAACAAAAAGGAACAATTTCTCACGTATCACTCTTGAAAATTAATCTCTAAACCTTTAATAAAAACTCTATAACAATTCCTCTGCTCTCCACGTATGATGTTCAGAAAAATCAAAAACAAAAACAAAAGCTTAAAACCAAACATTTTTTGCAATAAATTAAGGTAACACAATTAATTAGAACTTCTAAAACAATTCTTTATGAAACAAAATAGCACACTTGATTAAAACTTCTTAAATAATTTCTTTTTGTTACATGAAATAAACTAGTAATGAAACAAACTAGCACACTTAATATTAAGGTATTACTCTTAATGAAATAAAAGTCTAGAACAAATCTTAATACACTTAATAAAAATGCTAAAACAACAAAACTTTGAAACTAAAAGGAGAAACAAAATTTCTTAAAACAAAAAGGAGCTAATTCTTTCAAGTACATAGCAGAAAATTGTGTGTGTTGAATTGTGTTTGTCTAAGTTTGAGTTGCCCTAGTTGTTCTCCTTGTAAGCTTCGGACTGCACTCATTTTATAGCCGAACATCTTGGCTAGTTCATCTCTCATTCAATTGGTTTCACACTTCAATCTTGCATTCACACTCAATTTGCATTCACACCTCAATTGGTTTCACACTTCATTCTTGCATTCACACCTCAATTTCGGCCACTTGCATTCCTCTTTAATTGCCGTGTCTTGCATTGCATTCCTCCTCTCTTATTTTATTCAATTGGTTTATTAATTCAAACCAAACAACCAAGTCTTCATGCCTAACTTCATGCCTAACTTGTTGACTAACTTCATGCCTAACTTCTTGCAAATTCATACACGGTTTCTTCATTGCCTCCCAGCCGACTTCTTCAATCTTTTTGTTTTTAATTTCAGCACACAATACTTCATTCACACGTCTCTCTCTATTTCTGGAAATTGCCCTTTGACTTGAAGAATGCCTCTCACCAACTTTATATTTCAGCAAAATACAAACACCCATCGACAGAAAATTCTTTCACTCAATCTCGCCTGCACCTTTTACTCAATTCTCACTCCCTACACGTCTCTCTCTCCCTCTCTTCAACCGACCTCAACTCATCTCTATCCCCCACTTAATCATGCACTGACTTTTCATATCATAAGCAGCCGACTCTTCTCAATGATTTCACAAATACACGGCTACACCAATCACCCCACAAATCCACCAACTCATTTCCAACCTACCTAAATTACACATTAATTGGGAGGCTGCTTGTTTGGCTTAACTTACATCGGTTGGTGCAGCTAAATTAGTGTGAGGAACATGTGATGGATTGGTGCAATCAAAGGCTGCTGCTGTCCACCGAAATGAAGGAAGAAGTTGGTGCAATCAAAGACTGCTGCTGTCCACCGAAATGAGAAGAAAATATAGAGAAACATGTGCTGAAATTAAAGTGCATGATGTGCTGATTTTTCTGGGGTTGAAAGCTGGAATAATTTAATTGGTTGGGATTTGTTTTGGTTGATTGTAAAGGGAAGTAGTCGGCTATTTGTGAAATCATTGAGGAGAGTCGGCTGCTTATGATATGAAAAGTCAGTGCATGATTAAGTGGGGGATAGAGATGAGTTGAGGTCGGTTGAAGAGAGGGAGAGAGAGACGTGTAGGGAGTGAGAATTGAGTAAAAGGTGCAGGCGAGATTGAGTGAAAGAATTTTCTGTCGATGGGTGTTTGTATTTTGCTGAAATATAAAGTTGGTGAGAGGCATTCTTCAAGTCAAAGGGCAATTTACAGAAATAGAGAGAGACGTGTGAATGAAGTATTGTGTGCTGAAATTGAAAACAAAAAGATTGAAGAAGTCGGCTGGGAGGCAATGAAGAAACCGTGTATGAATTTGCAAGAAGTTAGGCATGAAGTTAGTCAACAAGTTAGGCATGAAGTTAGTCAACAAGTTAGGCAAGAAGTTAGGCATGAAGACTTGGTTGTTTGGTTTGAATTAATAAACCAATTGAATAAAATAAGAGAGGAGGAATGCAATGCAAGACACGGCAATTAAAGAGGAATGCAAGTGGCCGAAATTGAGGTGTGAATGCAAGAATGAAGTGTGAAACCAATTGAGGTGTGAATGCAAATTGAGTGTGAATGCAAGATTGAAGTGTGAAACCAATTGAATGAGAGATGAACTAGCCAAAATGTTCGGCTATAAAATGGGTGCAGTCCGAAGCTTACAAGGAGAACAACTAGGACAACTCAAACTTAGACAAACACAACTCAACACACACACACTATGTGAAAAATTATTACAATCACACAATTTTTCTCCTCACCACACCCATAAAGCTACCCCACTAATAAATCTTTAACTCTACACCTCTTCCCCTTTTACAAGAGGCTAATAGAGGAATTTAACTAAAGTCAAAAGTTACTAGATAAGCTTTCAACTGGTGCACTTAAACTAAGAGGCTAAGCCTCTTATTTATAACTTAAGAATTTGCCTCTCATTTACTCACCCACCAATGTGGGACTAAAAAAGTGCAAAACTCAACAATCTCCACCTTGCGACTTTGACTGATCCCACAACCAAGCTCCACCTCAACGAAGATCTTCATAACTTTCGCTATCATGCTTTACCATAAAAGCATACTCACTCAGAATAAACCAATTCCAAACATTTCACTTTGGCCCATGTCGAAAACAACATTGCTGAAAATTATGGTGTAACTTCCACATTTGGCTCTCCATGGAAGATTTTGATCTTTAAAAAGAGATATATACATCCTCATGGCATGCCGCTAATTCCCAAAGTTGCCATGATAGAGGATGTGTTAATATTAGCGGGTCCACAAGTTTGCACACAGGCATTGGTTTGGCATTGATGCAGGGTATGTGGTGGAAATTTATGTCGATGGCTAATAAACTTCCAGGAGAGCCAAATGTGGAAGTTACACTATAATTTTCAGCAATGTTGTTTTCGACATAGGCCGAAGTGAAATGTTTGGAATTGGTTTATTCTGAGTGAGTATGCTTTTATGGTGAAACATGATAGCGAAAGTTATGAAGATCTTCGTTGAGGTGGAGCTTGGCTGTGGGATCAGTCAAAGTCGCAAGGTGGAGATTGTTGACTTTTGCACTTTTTTAGTCCCACATCGGTGGGTGAGTAAATGAGAGGCAAATTCTTAAGTTATAAATAAGAGGCTTAGCCTCTTAGTTTAAGTGCACCAGTCAAAAGTTACTAGCCTCTTAGTTTAAGTGCACCAGTTGAAAGCTTATCTAGTAACTTTTGACTGGTGCACTTAAACTAAGAGGCTAAGCCTCTTATTTATAACTTAAGAATTTGCCTCTCATTTACTCACCCACCGATGTGGGACTAAAAAAGTGCAAAAGTCAACAATCTCCACCTTGCGACTTTGACTGATCCCACAGCCAAGCTCCAACTTAACGAAGATCTTCATAACTTTCGCTATCATGCTTCACCATAAAAGCATACTCACTCAGAATAAACCAATTCCAAACATTTCATTTCGGCCCATGTCGAAAACAACATTACTGAAAATTATGGTGTAACTTCCACATTTGGCTCTCCTGGAAGTTCATCAGCCATCGACATGAATTTCCACCACACATCCTGCATCAATGCCAAACCAATGCCTGTGTGCAAACTTGTGGACCCGCTAATATTAACACATCCTCTATCATGGCAACTTTGGGAATTAGCGGCATGCCATGAGGATGTATGTCTCTTTTTAAAGATCAAAATCTTCCATGGAGAGAGACACAATATTAGCATCAATACCAGTATCTTCATTTACTGACTTGGAGCCACTTGCCGAACCTGCTCCAGCTCTTGGACAATTTTTCTTGACGTGCCCAGATTGTCCACACTCCCAGCAGACTATTTTCTTTTTCATGGAGTTCTTCATCTTCCCATTTCCAGCTGCTACCATCACTAAGTTCTCAAGTAGAATATTACTTCCACTATTTAGTCTTCTCTCTTCAGAAAAGATTTTACTGGTAACCTCTGAAAAAATTATTTTCTCCTTCCCATGTATCAAAATAGGCTTCATGTGCTCATAGGAAGGTGGAAGAGACCAGATGAGTCTCAAGGCTTGATCCTCATCATCAATTTTAACTCCAATAGCTTCTAGCTCAGCGACAATTCCATTGAGAACACTTAAATGATCTGAAATAGTTGTACCTTCACTCATCCGCAGTGTATGAAACTGCTCCTTTAGGTACACGCGATTTGAGACGCCCTTTGTCTGATACAACTCTTCAAGTTTTTCCCAGAGTTCCTTTGCCGTAGATATTCCATGCACATTTGCAAGAACATTTTTAGCCAGACACAGACATATCGCACTTGCTATTCTCAAATCTAGATCCTCGCAATCTAATTTCTCCACCTCAAATTTGATAAGATTTGAAGGCCTACTTCCTGGCATTGCTTTGATGAATTTACTGTAGAAATGAATAGTACCTCACTAATTCAGTTCCCAGGAAAGATTGGAGGGTCACAATGGACACACTTAAAATTTTCAATCTCCTAAACAGAACCTCCTTAGACTGTAAGTATCCACACTATCACACCAAAGCTCCACCTCACAAAAAGAACCTAGTGGCTCTGATACCAATTATCATCGCTCATTTTAGATCTGCTATTTTCACCAGTCATACTAGTACCAATGCTAACTTCATGTGTTGGTCTGTCCTTCAATGCCTTGTATAATTCTGATTGAATCAAGACATCCTTGACTTGTACTTGCCACAAGCCAAAATTGATTCTCCCATCCCATGTATCAAAATAGGCTTCATGTGCTCATAGGAAGGTGGAAGAGACCAGATGAGTCTCAAGGCTTGATCCTCATCATCAATTTTAACTCCAATAACTTCTAGCTCAGCGACAATTCCATTGAGAACACTTAAATGATCTGAAATAGTTGTACCTTTACTTATCCGCAGTGTATGAAACTGCTCCTTTAGGTACACGCGATTTGAGACACCCTTTATCTGATACAACTCTTCAAGTTTTTCCCAGAGTTCATTTGCCGTAGATATTCCATACATATTTGCAAGAACATTTTTAGCCAGGCACAGACGTATCGCACTTGCTGTTCTCAAATCTAGATCCTCCCAATCTAATTTCTCCACGTCAAATTTGACAAGATTTGAAGGCCTACTTCCTGGCATTGCTTTGATGAATTTACTGTAGAAATGAATAGTACCTCACTAATTCAGTTCCCAGGAAAGATTGGAGGGTCACAATGGACACACTTAAAATTTCCAATCTCCTAAACAGAACCTCCTTAGACTGTAAGTATCCACACTACCACACCAAAGCTCCACCCCACAAAAAGAACCTAGTGGCTCTGATACCAACAGTGTGGTGGGAGACTAGGCACAATGTTTTCACAAAAATGCCAAAGCAGATCTTATGATATCTGATTGGGGGTAATGTTGGTGTTCAAACAACTTAAGTAGGACCATTGAATAGTGTGTTTGCACCAGTGTCATCTGTGCCATATCTATCACAAAACCACAACTTCGTCTATGGCACTCAGTTTGCCCCATGTCTAGGGAACGTTTCTCTCTTTCCTGTCATGAAGTTTTCCAACTTTTCTAACAGGTCCTCTGAGAAAAGAGTAACTGCAGTTGCCCTGAGCAATGATGGTTTGCATGTCTGTTTTGCTGACAAATTTGGTGTCGTTTGGGTTGTTGACCTGGATAGCGTCGATAGCAATCAAGCTTTAGTCAATAAGAAGGCAGCACAAATGCTTGCTCACTACTGTAGCATCATCACTAGCCTGGTGAGTGTTGGTATTTTTTAATCTTTATACATGTGACGTGCAAGAGAATCCCCTAATAAAAGTTTTATGGTAAGGACATATATATCACACTTTTTTCTCCAAAGATTTTTGCATGGTTTTTTTTTCAGCTACCAGGCAATGAAAGTCGACAACCAACTTGGGAGCATATCTTCTTCTTATTTTTTTCATTTTTTCCATCTTCTTTTTAAGCAATGAAAGCAGGGCAATTGATCAACTGTATAATTATTCATGTTCTTTTTTCCAAGCATACCCATTCTCTCTTTACTAGAAGTTTAGCTGATGTTTGCTTCTCTCCTTTTTCATCCTTGGATGGATTCTTTTCCCCCTATACTGACACATATACCCTATCTCCCTTTTATTTTGATACCTACATGATTTTCACATGTTGCTGGCCACAAATATGCTTTGCAGGAATTTTCACCGGATGGGAGGTTTATTGTTAGTGCTGATCGGGATTTCAAAATTCGTGTAATCCAACTATACTGGCTATTGAATAAGTGAAATAACCAATTTTGACATGGCATCTCTTGACACAACATTAATCTTGTGATAGGTTACTGTGTTTCCCAAGAAGCCTTTAGACGGAGCTCATGAGATACAAAGCTTTTGCCTTGGTCATACTGAGTGAGTGGAATTCTATGATCAAATGGTTTCTGAATTAGTAGATGAGGATTATAGATTTGGTTGAACTTTTAGGCAAAATGATTATTATGTTTTCATATTCAGAATTCTTTATTGGGTTGATACCTATTCGTATCTTCAATAACTTAAAAAGTGATGGAGAAGTCGCATTTCTATTAGCTTAAAATGGTTGCCTTGGCCTTTCCCTTTTTAATCTTGATTGTATATTATATGCAAGCACGCTTGTACCTGATATTCATTAACTCTGCAACTTTTTATGTGTCTATACCTAGATTTGTTTCCTGCCTTGCCTTTGTTTCTACTTCAGAGTACCCCCAGGGATTTCTTGTCTCTGGAAGTGGTGATTCAACAGTGAGTAATCGTGTTAACTTTGAGTGATAAAGTCATTTCATTGAGGTGAGTTTTGGACTAAAGGAGATGCATGTTGTTTGGCAGGTTCGCTTATGGAATATTTCATCTGGATCTCTCCTTGATACTTGTGAAGTTGAAATGAAGGTATTTTACATATTCTAAGTATCCCTGAGGTTCCAGCTGACCTCTTTCTCCTTCTGAAATGTCACTTTTCTTGCCAAGCTCGATGTAGTTAAGTCATACAAAATATGTCTTCAGATAATGACCTGATTTAGTCATTGCTTACACTAAAGGCAGAATTTTGAACAGAATGAGACTAATTAGTCATTAGGGACAAAGGTGATCTTTGGTCTGCACTTATGTGGCATTAGTGGTATGGCATTACCAGATATTCAACAGAGGATTTTTTTTTTTTTTGGTTGCATTTGCATGAAGATTTTCAAAATGCCCAAATTTGAATAGAAATAAAGTTTGATCCCATTATTTTTTTTCCATCTTTTAGAACTTGAGAAATTATGATATTATAGTAGTTACAATAATGATGTCTTGGTAAAAATCTGCCATTAATAAATTTGCAAATGTGGATACATGAATTTTGGTTTGGAAGTATTCATTTTCAAAAAGATGTACACAGTGTTTGCAAATATTGACTTTTTAAGTAAATTTCTTTTTTAATTTTTAATTTTTAATTTTTAATTTTTTATGTTGGGGAACCTTTCCAAGGTAGGGCCCTTCGGACCCATTCCTATAGAGTAAACACCAGTCCCATGTATTGCACTCTCGGAAGTTTTCTTGTACGGAATTGGTTAAATTGCTGGCTTTTTCACCAGGGGGTGTGGCCCCAAAAGATTGTTTGCACCCATGAGATGTTGAACGTTGGACCCTTGAGGGGAGTATCACGTGTTGAACCTTGGACCCTTGAGGGGAGTGATACCACAAGACCAAGGCCTTCACCACTTGAGCCAACCCCTTGGGGTTTAAATTTCTTCTAAGTTGATCCATCACAATTTTCGCAAGCATATATAGAAACAAATCTGGATAGAAATATTTGATTGGAAAATTCTCAACCTTTATCTTAAAAGGAAGGGTAATTATGCCAGCGGAGGCGATGACAGTATTAGTGGGGATGATGGTAGTGTGAAGTAAACTGGTGATGGTTTTGGCTTGATGATTGTAAAGTTTGTGTGACATCTCCCCCATTGAATTTGACTTTGGGATTTGAATGCTTGAAAATTTCTAAATTAAAAGTTTTCTCATAGCTTTTAAATTACCTTCTTCTTGACCTAAACAAAAGGAAAACGATGTTAGAAATTTCCAAATTACTTAAAAGTAATAGGGTTTGGCTGTAGTGGTAAGGGCCTTGGTATTGGTGGTATGTTCTCTCCAGGTATAAAGTTCGAATCCTTGAGTGCAAATAATTTATAGGGGCTAATGTCCCATTGCTGAAAAGCTGATGACTTACTTGATTTGTGTGATGGGGGTGTGTTACATGGGTCCAGGGTTTAATTGAGTAAAAGGCATGTTTTGTTTGCACGGTCTCCAATATTTCTCGTCATTGAAAAATCTTACAAAATCTTTCATCCAAACAAAGCATAATATAAAACATAATGGTAATTGGTTCAGATTTATAAACTAGGGGCACGATTTTCTTAGCTTTCTGCCATTTGTCAGGTTGTTTACTTGGTTCAATTTTCACTTGCTTCCTGAAGGCTGGTCTTTTAGAGTCTAATAGAAGAGGAGAGGATTGCAATTCTGCTATTACTGATCTTTGCACCATCCCAGATTGTACAATGATTGCGGTCGCCATTCAAAGGCAACTCCCTAAGTCTCAAGATTATTATGTCTTTATGATAATTTATTTTTGGGATTGTTTTCACTTGTTAACGTTTTGGATTGTAGCTTGCAAGGAATAGTGCTGTTGAGCTGTGACCTTTCTGCTCGAACCCTTTCAATTGCAAAGGTAAGAAACTCAACCTCTAGACCAATATTGAACAGTAGCATAGTGCAACACTCACTGCCTCAGGGTTTTTTATTTAGTAGTCCCTGATGTCCAGGGGATTTCTTGATCAATCTTGCTTGGCATCAACACGAATGTGTAATTACTGTATCCTGTTCTGCCTCTCAGCAATCAATTTTAGGACTACATTCCATCTTTCATGTTAACTGTTGGAGGAAAACTTACAGAGATGTATCATCAAATATACAAAATTTGTGATTTTTCTATATCACTCATTTGATTCTTCCAGGTGGTTTCAATCATGGGAGAGACATTCATTCCTACAAGCTCAAGGGCTAGCTTTTCTGCGGGACTGTTGTGGATGGTATCAGGTGTCTCTAACTTGCGTGGTTTTGATCATCATTCTTTGGCCCGGGTTAGGGTTATCTCAGGTTTTAACAAAAGCAACCTCGACCCTCAAGAGTTTGAACCAATCGTCTTGGAAGATAATGAAATTCCTGGCGGATATAAACTGCTTGAAAAGTTGCAGGGAAGTGTGGTGGTGGAGGAAAAGGTTTTCCTGGCGGCTGCTGAAGCTGTGAAAACAGCAATGAGCAATTTGTTAGTTAAAAAGCAGTACTCTGTGGAGAAACGAGAATTTAGGAAGAGAACTAGAAATGATAGAAAAACCAAACAGTGATCTCGCAGTGGCACAGATTATTCTGAAACTGATTTTTGGAGCAACTGGGTTTGATCTATTTTGTTGTCCTCTAGGGTTTTGTAGTCCCAGTTATTTATATTCTATCTACTAGGGAAGTAACTGAGGCAGAGTGTAGGCGTGATATTTCTTGGACCCAAAAAAAATTGAGGGGAAGCCTCTTTTATTTTGTGGGTAGTGATAGGCTTACTACTCTATCACTATTCATTTACTACTTATAGGTTATTAGGATTTTTTAATTTTTCATCATTTTCTTTTAAGTATTTTTTTAACATCCTTAGCCATTAAGAAAAAATTTAAAAAATATATAATTTTACTAATAGTCACTTTCTTAATTATTAAGTAAAATAAAAAATTAAAAAAAAATTAAATATAAAATGAGTAGTAAATAGGTAGTAAAGAGAAGTAACTCTATCATTTTCCTTATTTTGTAGTTTTGTTGTCACTCCAAAACAAAAATCGAGGAGAATCCTTCCTTTTATTTATTTTTATTTATTTTTAATATGTTACTCCAAAACAGAAATCATGGGCATTGATCCTTGTAGCGTTCTCCATTTCTTCAATTTAACTAAGGAAATAAATATAAATATGAGATGAAAAAAATCAACAAAAACTTGAAAAAAAAAAGGCTTACGACTTTTTAGAAAGGTTTTTCTTTTTAATTTTAAAATCAACTTGAAGGCAATCAAGCCAGCTCTACACGAGGCACGAATCGACAAAGTTGGTCTAGGGTGGCCCTCAATAAGGCGGGGGTGGGCCGAGTGGCTCATTTGCGGGGACCACCCAAAAGGTCATGGCCTGATCTGTGCAGTAGTCATCTCTGTGGGTTGCCCCTTCGCTAGGGCCATGTCTGGGCCCATCCAAAGGTAGTCTTGTCTTAGGACTACCTGCCACGAAGATGACATTTCTGTTAGTGTTGTGTTGTTTAATCAGTTATTTTTTATGCATAAAATTTTTAATTTTTGCTAATTTTTCTAGCTTTTAGTATTTTTACTTTTATCACTTTGGTTTCAAATTTTAGTTGATTTTTCTTAATTTGGTATCTTTTTATTTTTTAAAATTTTGACTATATAAGCATATTTTTTTTATCATATAACAAGGTGATATTGAATGGTGGGACCACTTGAATTTTAAGATTTGAGAAATATCACAAGGATTATTATTATTATTATTATTATTATTCAAAATATTTATTTTAAGGACTCGTTTTAAATTGAGGAATTTACCCAAAAATAAAAGATGGGAAATTTATATTTATTTCATAACGCATTCTCTTAGGAATCAAAAGAGAACATAATTTAGTTAATTTAGCCACCATCTGGATCGGGTAGCCAAAGGCAGAGCACATAAATAAGGTTGTCCTGTTGTATTCGGGATGAATACCACCAAAGACCTGTTTTTCTTCATGTCGAACTTGGGATTGCTAAAAGACAAATAAAAGTAAATATTTCTGCTATATATATATATACAGACATGGTTTTAATCTCTTTATATTCTTTCTATTTGGTGGGATCAGTACTAAGGGTGCTTTGGATTGTTGTGTTGTTTAAACAAACACGAAACTTTCATTCATTTCCCAGCGGAAAGAAAGAAAAGACAGCAATATTGGATAAGATTTGTGGAGTCCAGAATTATTGAGGAAGTTTCGTTACTTCATAGGTCTCTCTTCATTCTTCAAGAGAACAACACTGTACTTGTTTATATCGTCAAGTGAAATAACCAAATTCAGATCATATTCTAAGATTTACGGGGAAAATAATAAATACAAGAAAATCTTTTTGTTTTATGTCCCAACTCGATCAGTCCTCAAACAAAAAACTCTTAAATTATAGTCTTTGTCTGACATTGTCTTTAAAATAATAATATTTGGCATTTGGCCTACCATGCATGACCTCATGATGATCACCATATCTATCTATCTATCACCATTTCAAATTTACCAAAAGGCCGATGCATATTATATGTTTCACCTTATAATTTAATCCTCAGATACTTTCCTAATTTCCTTCCAACCACCCCCTAAGATCAATTTCTTTTTTTTTTAACGGTCAGAATTAAAGAGGATTAGTCTAATGGAACATCATATCATGCCCCTGCAAGGCTAATATATATATATAACAGCCATGCAGGCACTTCTTTTCACTTCAACGGCAATTCATTTGATACGTACGATAGCTATTGGAACAAAGTCAGGAAATTGAGAGGTCTATCTCATCCTACATGGTGCCAACACCATTCCCACTCAATGTTACGTGTAATGATCTCAATTTCAATGCTCGGAAGAGTTGCCTTTTAAGTGGTTTGGTCAATATCTTGTACCATAATGTTAATACTCTATTTTTCGACTATTGCCTTGATAATGAGTTTTGCTACATACAAGCACAGTCGCGTACTAATATGTATATTAAAATTAATTTATTTATATTTAAAATTAAAATTAATATTATTTTTAATAAAATTTATTTTTTAACCAATTATATTATATTAATACATAGATTAGTATATAATTATGTTTATAACTATAGTTTTCCCTTGGCAATATATATCATGTAGCATGAATCATGCAAATGACACTTGGCACGCTGGCAGCTTCCACTCGTTTCATAGGCATTGATGGGCCGGTATGCATGCTGGATAATAATTTAATATACATAATATACGAGAACCCATATATACAAGATAGATTACGTCTGGTTTGATTAATAGATGAGATCGATTAAATGAGAATTCTGTAAAATAATATATAATAAGATAATTTGTAGATAAGTTGAATTGACGTCATGTAAAAGAGAGATGCGTTGAGTTGACGTGCAAAACCAAATAGGTTATAGTGGGTCGCTGCTGCTATCGGCTAGCTCCCGATAGCAAGTTTTCACGTAGCACTAAAAGACAATCTGAAACTATGCCACCAACTCTCTTGAGATATATTTATTTATCTTCAAGATATAAGGGGGACTGAATTAAAGATATAATTGATGTGGTCGAGACTTCATGTGTGTCGACCCCTACGTACGTGTCAAGGAAGTGATTGAATACTGAATAGATAAGGCCACGAATATTCGAAGAAAATGGAGCCATTGTTTGGTGAGTCACGACACGTAACATTGTTGAAACTTACGTGCTAGGTTTTGTGTAATTAAACGATGAGAGAGAAAAGGACTGTACAAATATTTTTATTTTATAAAAATAAATTTATAAATGAATAAATTTCGATATGCGGTATATTATAAAATTATTTTTATTTTATGACTATATAAAAGATATTTGGATGAATCAGATCGATGAGGGCCGGGGTGGTGTGCGAGATGATCTATGATTGATGTGTCTAACCAACTAAATTAAAGCAACTCTCGAAGAATAAGGAACTTAAATTATGAACACTTTAAAGAATTAGTTGATGATGTTAACGAGATTAGCGTTATTTAAACGTACCGGGTGTCCCATTAATTACCATGAATATTTCTCCGACTGTCTCCGAGCCATCATAATGGCATCGGCGTACGTGCCACTTTAGCCAACCTTTTTCTGATCCCACCTTTCGGAAAGCGATAAATTAAGTAGTACTAGAATTTAGGACCCTATCATATTTATAAACAAGCGGCATTCTATGTGCTGATCATGACAGATCCTTTTGATCAATCCCTCCATCAATAGTTGGAGGTTGTGTTTATATATATATATACGGTTAATTAGTGCGTAATGTCAATTAGAGAGGGGAAGCTTAGACGTTGAATAAAGGAAAAATAGCATAAATAAGATTAGAAGATTTACGACGTGATTTAATATTAAAATTTATATAAAAGAAAAGGGGATAATCAAGAGCGGGGAGCTGTACATTGTGTTTAGGAGAGTCTAATCCACTCGAAGCTTAATTAATTTTGTGTCTCCAAAGTGATGGTCTCGTTCCGTCCCTTGTCAAGCGGAGTGAGGATATATTAAGGTATAATTAGAGTGACTTTAATCGTTTGAGGACCATGCATGGCTAATTAAACATTGTGCTCGATCAATAGTTACCCATAATTTTTATTATCATCGCCTTTGTTGTGTGGCTAGCTAGCTAGTTAGCTAGCTCGATCGGTGGTCACGAGGTCGAGACTCGAGAGGTGGCTGAGCATCGAATTATATAAGGTGAGACGTACTAGCTAGCTAGTCATTTATATATATGCATGCCAAGACATACGTACACTACATGATATCGAGCTTAATTCCAAGCACATATACATATATATAATATTTATAGTTGGCTAGCTACCAAAGTTTTCCTATATATATGAAGAGAAAAACAGCCTATCTATTTTTTCCCCAGTACTGTAGCTAGGTAGCAGCTTGGTTGTCCACTCTAATCTAAAACTTAATAATCCTAGCTTCCCAAATCCCAAGCTTTTCAAAAGAGACAAGATCAGAGGTTTATAGAGCAAGCCAAAAAACAAAAAATAAAAAATAAAAAATGCAAGTAAGATCATAGCTAGGATCAACACCAGCCTGATATATATATATATATATATATATATATATATATATATATATATATATATATATATATATATATATATATATATATGTATGTATATATATATATATATATATATATATATATATATGTATGTATATATATTTATATGGACCCATTATTCATCAGTTCCTCGAGGGCGTTTATATAAACTTTATTTAATTATATGAAACAAAGTTGGTTTCCGGCCTTGGGTCCCATGATGTTTTTCCAATGATGTTTTTCTTATTCTGGTCATGTGATCATGTCACGTTTGACATTCATATCTGTAGTGCATCTGCATTTCCTACCACGTATGTATATATTGATTCATCTTATATGCCTTGTGAAAATGGTCTTGATCGATCATTCTGATATGAGATGCGTCAAAATCTAAAGATGTTTTACAAAATGATTCTATAATATAATATTTATATATAATCATCATCTAGAACTCTTGAACTCAAACCAAATACAATAAAAATGTCAGATACACCAGAACACCTATGAGGTGTGTCACACCTGAAACCTCTCTGCCTTTTTTTTTTTTTTCTTTTTTGGTTTTCTATTTTTCAAAGGTTGTTAATGCTATAGCTGCATGCGGTCAATACGAAGAAATTAAGGTTATATTTCAAACAGAAATGCTTTGTGTGCTAAATCCTTTTATTATTATTATTTAGTGATTAAAGAAATATTTTTTTAATGATATTGTGAATTTTTTATTTTTAAAAAATATTTAAAAATATAAAAAAATAAATGAAAAAGAAGTAAAACAAATAAATTTTTTTTCCTACTATTCTATTTCAAAAGTTCAGTTTTTTTTTTTTTTTAAACAAAATTGTCAATTCACAAATTTAATAAATTTCCGTACAAGCGCGCGCGTTTATTCTGCATTCATAACTCCTCAGCGTACGTACAGTGAGAGATTCGTCGGAGTCTCCAAGAGAGTCTGGACAAAGTACCCACAAAAAGACAACTATTTTGCAGTGGAGAAAATAAGGAATTATTGACTATTATCCAAAATTAAGAAAAATACGATGTTAATTTGGATGTTGTGATGGTACTGTCAAAAGAATCGAACAGCTGATTATCTGCCCAGAAAAGGCCAAAAAACAAAATAAAAAATAAAAAAGAAAAAAAAGAAAAAGGAAAAGAAAAACAACTGATTCTCAAGCACAACCTTCCTTCTCTCCTCTTCGTCTCCTCTCCTTAAAAGGGGCACGCCCCCAACATAAACTCTTCCCTTTTGAGTTGTAGGCTATCCTTTTTCTCTTTTATTTTTTGTTTTTTTAACTTTCGCTTTTTGATCTGTTTGCAAGTTCGTTGCGAACAGAAAGAGGAATTAATGGTAGAGTGAATTAAGCACCCACGAACAGAAAGCAAAGATTTGAGTCTTTTGGGGGAGAGAGAGAGAGATAAAGTGTCTTATCTTTCATTTACTACATGGTGATGATATTGATGGGTTTTCTTTTTCATGGGGAGTGGTGAAACAATTTATACCATTTCTTTCAGAAGCGCGCACTAGAGTATAAAAATACAGTTCCTTTGTTGTTATAAATGGCAGGCCTCTTGTCCATGTCTGGTCTTGATCACATGGCTTGCATGCGAGTTGTTACGATGGTAATTGGTCTTTGTTCTTCCTGGGGGAACACGGCCAAATAAGGGCACCCTGCTTTTATTTACTGGTCATGTTCCATTAGTGCCAAGATCGAATTAATGGATCAGGCATTTTCACAGTGTAAACTGTAAAGTACTGGGTTTGTTTCTTTTATTAATTTCTGGGTTTTATTGACGGAGCAAAGGGCAATCGAGTAGTGTTTTTCAAGGAAGAAAGAGTGCGTTTTTCTTCTACCTTCAAAGCTCCAAGGTTTGGCCCCAGACTTTCAGCTGTAGCAACTGATCATGGCTGTCACTGGGCTATATTTACCCTAATAATAGCATGTGAGCTCTCAATTGTATATCTCTGATATTGTTCTCTGCATCACTTTCAATGTAAATTAATTTTCTATCGTCTAAAACTAACAAAATTTTTGTTTTCCCTTAGACACTGCAAATTAAAACTATTTTACTGCGCCGAGGACTATCCGAGAAGAGGGAGTTATGCTGAGAAATAGATCCAGAGCAGTGACCAGCAAGCAATCATTAATGGCTGATCACAGCTCTCAACAATCTCCCACCCAAAAACGTACCAGGCCAATCCCATCTTTCTTTGGCTCTCCAAGATTCAGAGCTTTCACAGCAAAGGGTCTCTCTGAGAGTGAAGCAGTGATGAGTCCAACCTCAATTCTCGACACCACACCAGTCTCATGTTCTTGTGTAAACGCCTTCTCATACGACAGAAGCCAACCAAAATCCGGAAAAAATTTCTCAGAAAACAAACACTCATGGGATAAAATGGACTCAAAAGGCATTGCACTTGCTCTTTTAGATACTTTCAATGATGGAAGTAATGAAGATTCTTCTAAACCCAGCAATGGAAAGGTTCTCTTTGGTAAAAAGCTTAGAGTTCAAATTCCTCCCATGATACTCACTACACTTTCTCCAAATGAGTCTCCAATATCTCCGGGTGATTTTGGAATCAAGACCCGGAATTTGCAATTATCAGAATTTGCTTCTCCACGAGTTGTCAAGGCTAGTCTCTCTGTGAGTGAGATGGAGCTGTCTGAGGAATATACATGCGTGATATCTCACGGGCCTATTCCAAGAACCACTCGTATATTTGATAACTGCATTGTGGAGACGTATTGTTCTTTGCCGGGTGAGCATAAGTCTTCCTCGGAGAACTTCCTCAGCTTCTGCTACACTTGCAAGAAGAATCTTGAACAGACTAAAGACATTTACATTTACAGGTTTGGTCCAGTTCCTTCTTTTTAATTAACAATCCTAGGGATGGTAGAAAAATGTATGAGTTTGTAAGGATCCAGAAAATGTCGTTTCTGCTATATTTTGGTATTGAATCCAAATTTGGTGCTACGATTAGAATATAGACTGGACGAGATAGATTTTTACTGAAAACTCTTATATTTGTTTTTGTAGACTTTAATGATCAGGCTGTACCTAATTAAATCATGTATTCTTCTATATTTCTAGCTTGCTTATGACTAAAAGCCTAAGTACTACCGTTCGCCTCTGACATATGCAGGGGTGAGAAAGCCTTTTGCAGTCATGATTGCCGTTACCAAGAAATGCTGCTAGACGGAGTGAATAATTCAGAATTTGAGGATGGCCATAAAGAATTTTCTTGATCAACAGCTCTCAAAAAGCCTGTGTTATCAGAAAAATATCGTCACTTTTTTTTTTTTTTTTTTTCCCATTCTTGACTACGAATTGATCACTTGGGGATGATTTATTTAGGGACAAAAACTGTTAGGTCAGAGTGGGTTTTCCTTTTAACTTTTCTTTTATAGTGTTTCTAAAATTTGTATAATTTTTTTCTGGGCTTTTAGTTTCTGGACTTGTATTTGCTTTTTACCCTCTCCCGAGCAGATAGAGATAAGAGAGGAGTGTGGGACATTGTTGTAGAGTTGTTTTTGCTCGAAGTGACGACTAATTTGAGTGCTTCTAGCATTATTCCCAAGGATTTTTGGCTTGCAGTAGATGATGATGAATGATTGAAAACTTGGGTCATCTTTGTTTATTTGTCACATTATCATCACGCACATTATTATACATGGGGACCAATTATTTCATCCATAAAGATTCTCTCCTCTCGAGTGACTTATCCTTTCTGCTCATACCCATTTTTGTCCATCTAGGAGGTTGTGTTCAACAACTGATCAGGAATTATTATATTGTTTAAAAAAAAAAAAAAAAAAAAAAATCTAAAACTGACTTTTTCAAGGGAATAGATCCAAACTTGACTGCATTTCTTTCCCATCCCAATACTTCATCCCCCAATCAATTCAATTAAGCAATTGCGTAGTAGTAGTTAATAACTTTGAAATACAAATTGCAGAGATATTGGTCCAGAACTTCAAATCTCACATATTAAGCTGCTTTTCTTAAACTTAATTCCCCCACTCTTTAGCCCTTGTAGTTAACATCCTTATTAAGAGAAGAGGAAAACTTTTAGAAGTATTTTAGGGTGATTTATGATCAGTTTCGGGTGATTTATGATCAGCAGCAAGCTACTTCATGCAGGTTAATTCAAGGCCACAGACCATGGCATAGGGTACTTGTCTTTGTCACAGCTGGGATTTAAAGGAGAAATAAATACCTAAAACTTGGTAGGGTTACCAAACCTAATCTAACATAGAGGTGATCAAGAGCTAAAGGCAATATGCATAGAGATCGAGGAGGTAGGATTAGTGACTCTTACCCACCAAAAAAGAGTAATTGGTTGTTAAAATATATTGTCAAACCATTCCTATCCTTTAAATATTTACATTGATTATTCTAATAACGTCAAGGCCTAAGGAAAAAGGCAGTGATTCTGATTGTATATTAACTTGCTTTAGCAAACCCCATGATCATGCATTTTTTTAATCATAAGCTGATGTGTTTCTCGGACAAGCTTTTTTGGGACGTTTGTTCCTGTTTAAACAAGTGGAGGAGAAATTAAGAATATAATCTTGGTAATGTGATCACCAAGCTTGTCTGTGGCTAATTGAAGTTTACTTTTGATATGTACCTAAATGGACTTTTTATTAGCCAACACACATGCATGCTACATGTAGCTGAAAATATGGGTTCAGTTCTTTCTCAAATTATCTTTATATTTGTTACAGAAAAAAGAGAAGAAACAGTGAAAGAAGTAAATTAAGAACAGAAAAATGTGAATTCAGGAGGATGATACAAAGTCATGTTATCTAACAAGCAAAGTTTACATGTCCCTTTCATCATTATTAGCTCCTAGATATTCTTCTCTTAACTTCGTCTGTTTTCTTCTTTCTAAGATGTCCAATCAGCAAGTTTGCCACCTGAATTTCTTCTTTCGGCTCAAGTCAAATGAAAAGAAAGAGACCTCGACCCATTCTTCTTTTCTTCACGTCTCCACTATATCAACTAATTAACAGCTAGGAAGGGAAAATGTTGGAATATTGCAATTTGCTCGGGTAGTTGGACCGAATTTCATTTCGGGGAGCCTAATTTTAGGAAATTCATCATATCGATCCGGCTGATCTCTAAACAAGGACAGAGATGTTTTTCAATTTCCGTTCCAACTTAATTATGCAGCTGGAATATGCATGGGCAACTGGTCGATCATCATCGAGATAGTGCTGACAATCATGGGAGCTGAAGATGAGACTGCTCATGTCTTTGGGGGCTAGCTCATGCAGACATGGCAGCTAGCTGAGCGTCGTGTGGCTTCAACAGTCATGGTATCATGATCAATTATCAATTATTTTAACGACATTAATCGATCTTAATTATACATAAAAATAAATAGTCAAATATGATAAAGCACTACGTCTGGTGGTAGAATTTATAAACCTCCATATTGTGAAATGGTCAATTAACATGACCACCAATTAGAAGTTTCTATGGCAACGATTTCTATAATATATAATAGCAAACCAGAAGGAGGAGGTTGATGAAGGAAGGAAGCATAAAAAATCTACCATTTCACAATGTCTTATCTCTGTACGTTTCTTATCTTCTGTACGTACGTTTCAGTTTTCAAAGCTTCTGTAACGTAAGTCAATCTATCATCAAATGTAATTACAATTTTCCTAACGTCTAAATTAAGAAAGCATCTAAAGCGTTCATACTCGACTGAATAAATCTTCACTTGAAAAGATTATTTATTTATTTATTTAATTAATTTATCTTAGCCATCTTACGTACACAAAATCATGTCTACACTCCATTTATCTATTTTTAGTTATTTAATTTGATATTTCATTTAAATATTTGTTGTATACTTTCTCGGCTAATCATATAGTTCTCAAGTTTTTTCCACATCCCTGTATATATTTTCCATTTTTTTTAGTGGATATATTTTTAAAAACTCATTTTCTCCAAACAATCAGAGGTTTTTAGATTTTTTTTTTTACCAATTATTTCATTTTTGTTTTAAATTCATATATATTTTTTAAATAATCATATTTTTTGAAATTTATGGGTGAGAGGGGTGAATTGTGAAGGAGAAAGTGCTGTTCTCTTGGGATAAAAAAAAAGTGTGCTGTTTTATTTATTTTATTTTATTATTTTTTATTTTTAACCTTAAGAGATAGATTCATTTATTATTATTGTACGGATTGGCTAGTGAAAGTAGCAATTAGCCAATTTATTAGCAGCTATTGCTAGCCTGGTGGCATGGCAATTTTAACAACTTTATGTCACCTACTATTAGTAAAAATATTAATATTAGACTTATTAGTTATAGTTTTTTTTTTTTTTTTTTTTGAAATGGAGCACTACTTCATTTATCAAAAAACCATAGCACGGGATACATCAAACAAGACAGAAGCCTTGACCACAGGAGGGCCATCTTCTAGCCAGATTTTTTCACAAGAGTCCCTAATAGCTACCTTAGCTGCAGCGTGGGCAGCTTGGTTTGCTGATCTATATACAAAAACAAGACTCCAAAACGGATGAGCCGCCATCCATTGTTGAAGGTCCTCAGATTCTTGGCCATGCCACGAACTATCTACCTCCTTGGAATTGATTGCATTGATAACAACTTTGGCATTCCCCTCGAAAACGACTTGCTGCATACCCATCTCAGAACACAAATACATAGCCCTCTGCAATGCTGCTCTTTCTGCTTGTGCAGCTGAGTAGACTCGCTCTTTAGGAGCTGTTAAACATGCTTGGATCTTACCTTCACTGTCTCTCACAATGATGCCTATCCCCATCCTGTTTAAGGACTTGTCAAAAACTGCATCAACATTAACTTTGAACATAGGCCATTCAGGAGGCTGCCAAACTTGGTTTGATGTTGCTACAGCTGTTCTTCCTTCAGGTCTGCTGCTGTTTTGCTGGTTAACCTCCCTCTGCATATCAACCTCGGTTTGAGCCCTTGCTATAATAGATTCTGGGCTACTGAATTGGTCTTTAAAGATGAAGCCATTTCTTCTACTCCATATATGATAGCAAATGACTGCGGCCAACTGTAAATCTTCACTTTTTAACCTGTTTGTCATCTCTTCCCACAACTTCTGGAAATCAGGGAAAAAACTACTCCATTTTTTGAGCTTACTACCATCACTTCCCCACACATCCCTTGCTGCTGGGCAAGCCCAAAGGGTATGTAAAGAAGTTTCGGCCTCCCTCATACAAATGGGGCATAAATTGCATTCCACAATGTTTCTTCTGTATAAATTGCCTTTTGTTGGAAGGATGTCTGAGAGGCTTTTCCAGATTAGCATTTTAACCTTGCCCGGGACCTCAAGTTGCCATAGCTCCTTCCATGTCCCTTTGTTCATTCCACCTGAAGATGATTCAGCTAACCTTCTACTAGCCAGCTTTGTATCCATAAAATATGCACTTTTGACAGAAAAGATGCCTTTATCAGTCCCCACCCATATCCTTTTATCTCTGGCCCCTGTACTACTAATATGAATCGAGAGTATGGACTCTTTTTCCTCTTCATTGAAGATAGTACTTACCAGGTTTGCCTTCCAAGTCCTAGAATCTTCATCAATTAAGGCTTCCACTTTGCTATCCGGATCAAGAGAATTAACATGGGTCTGAATCTGAAAAGTTACTAGTTTAGGCACCCATTTGTCCTTCCATATTTTTATGTTCCTCCCATTTCCTACTCTCCAAACTAGCCCCTCCTTTACCAATCCCATGCTGGACCAGAGGCTCCTCCAAATGTACGATGGTGACCCTTTTAACTCAGCCTCCATTACATCACAGTGCTGAAAATATTTCTGTTTGTATACCCTCGAGACTAGGGACAGGGGCTCCTTTACCGTTCTCCATATTTGCTTGGCTAAGAGTGCTCTGTTAAAGCTGTTAAGATCCCTGAAACCTAAACCTCCTTGATTCTTCACTTCCCCCATTTGTTTCCAGGATTTCCAGTGTATGCCATTCCCTCCCTCTTTATGCTTCCACCAGAAACTGGCCATCATTGCTTCAATCTCTTTAAGAAGTTTTCCAGGCAGCTTGAAGACACTCATAGAATATGCAGGTATTGCTTGCAGCACACTTTTAATTAAGATTTCCTTTCCAGCTATTGATAGAAACTTTGATTTCCAATTGTTTATCCTCTTCCATATCTTTTCTTTTAGGCTACTGAAGGTGTTAACGCTCTGAGGTGTTGAATAACAGTCTTCCTGGTTTTCCACTTGCTACCGTGGATAAACCATGTCGAGAGAGAACGTCCATAGCACAAAGGGATTAGAGGAACAATGGAAAAAGTTTAGACTAACAGAGGAGGAAGAAGAGATAGTGGAGGTGAGCTGGAAAGGAGACGAGGAGATAGATCGTAAAGGGGAAAGAAGCTTAATAGGAAAGGTCTGCTCTGACAGATTAGTGAGTAAGACTCTGATAAGCAATACTATGGCAAAGATTTGGAGAATAAGCAAAAGGGCAACTTTTCTAGAAGTGGAAAAAAATACTTTCGTTATCACTTTTGAAACACATGCAGATATGTACAGAATCCTTGATGGGAAACCGTGGACTTTCGACTCTGCTCTGTTCCTTCTGAGACGGTATGAGGGGAAGAAACGGCCAGGTAACTTTCTCTTCGATAAGGAAACTTTCTGGATGCAAATTCACAACCTTCCACTGGGATGTATGTCGCTGGAATGGGGAACTCAGATAGGTAAGTCAGTGGGCAAAGTTATCGAGGTAGACGTAGAAGAGGACGGCATAGGATGGGGGAGGAGCCTCCGGGTGAAAATTGAGCTACCGTTGTACAAGGCCATCCCAAGGGGTCGATTCATCAATATAGATCAGTCAAAGCAGTGGGTCCATTTTCGTTATGAGAATCTACCCAAAATCTGCTTCAGATGTGGGTGGTTCCTTCATAAAGAAACGGGGTGCCAGGCTCAATATGGCGAGGAAGAAGGAAAGGCGGGAACAGAGGCCCAGTTTGGGTCTTGGCTCCGGGCGGAAAATGTTTATAGAAGAAATATGTCTTCCTATAATGCAAACAATGGAAGAAAAGAGCATGGTACAGGGGAAAATAATAATCAGGTAGAGTCGGGTGAAGACGAAGGCAACGACGAAGGTGAACAGCAAGGCAGGGGCAGAATCAGATCTCTAACACCCCATTCGCCTCATGCACAGGCCCCAACAACCGTCATAGTTAATTTTCCCTTAGCCCATAAGGAAAAGGTACAAGTCTCAGCGGAGTCAGAGGAGGGGATGGCTGTATTGGATACTGTGCACCAACCCAGTTGGGAGGGAGTCGAGACAGTACGAGACCAGAGGGGGAAAAAAGAGCGGGAAGGTAATCTGAAAGAGACGAATAAAATTGGGCCAGAGAATGCAGATGGGCCGGAAAAATGGTCAGAGTATATGGATGGGTCAGAGAACATAGATGGGCCTGAGCAAAGGAAAATATATGATCCAAACATTATTTGCTTTAAACCAAAAGACTCGGGTTCAGCCCCTCCAACGGCTAACTCGTTTACAACAGAGGATGTTAGAGGCATTTACCCCATACAGGTCTATCCCTGTCAAAGGGAAGGCCGAAGATGGAAACGGCAAGCCCGGGACCAAACGAAACCAGCTTCTTCATCTATAGTTACCCGTTCCCAAGGAGAGAAGCGGCCAGTGGAGGTAAGAACCGATAACTCTAGTCTTTCGAAAAGAGTTAAAAAGAGTCAATTGTATGAATTACGGGTGGAGGATAGCATCACTTTGGATATGGTGGAGGCTGCTAGGCAGCCCCACCAGGGGGTATGAAGATCCTAAGTTGGAACTGTCGGGGGGCTTGGGAACCCCCGAACAGTCCAAAGCCTTTACCTTATGGTAAAGGATAAGAACCCGGATGTGGTTTTCTTAATGGAAACCAAACTTTCATACTCTAATGCTCAAAGAATCGCAAGAAGGTGTCAGTTTAATGGTTGTGTTGCCGTGGGAGCAATAGGAAGAAGTGGTGGTCTTATGTTGTTATGGAAGAAGGATAGTCTGATTGATTTAGTAAATTACTCCCAACACCATATCAATGTGAGGATAAATGATGATTTAAATAATAAACAGTGGCTTTTGACTTGTTATTATGGTCACCCAGTTTCACACTTGAGAAGCAAAACCTGGGAGTTGTTATTATCTTTTAAGCCTGTTGTTGGCGGTTGGGGAGTAATAGGTGATTTTAATGAGGTACTCTTCTGTGATGAGAAAGAGGGGGGTAATCCTAGAAGTGAAAATCTTATGAGCCAGTTTAGAAACACGATGGAGGATGGGAATTTGTTTGATCTGGGTTGGATAGGCAGTAAATACACATGGAGTAACCGACATGAAGATGAGACTTTTACAAGAGAGAGACTTGACAGAACAGTTGCTAATGAGGGGTGGAAATCCTTGTATCCGGTGCACTCAGTTGAGACACTTCCAGCAATTTGCTCTGACCACTGTCCTATTTTGTTGTACTGCAGTTCAAAGAGGGGCTCAAGTCAAAGAGGGTCTTTCTCATTCAAGTATGAGGTCAGTTGGAACAAGGAGATAGGCTGCAGCGAGACAGTCATTGAGGCTTGGAGTAAACAGGTGGGATGGGGTAATAGTCTAGAGAGGTTGATGAGAAAATTAGAATATACACAAAGGAAACTTAACCAATGGAGTAGAAACCTGCAGAGGGAGAGACTCGAAGCTTTGAAAGTTAAATACAATCAGCTGAACTTACTACAAAGAGATGCAAGGCCTGGTAATGTAAGAGAAAAAAAACAGCTCCAAGTAGAGATTGATCACCTGTTGAACCAAGAAGATATAAAGTGGAAGCAGAGAGCAAAAAAACACTGGCTGGAAAAAGGTGACAGAAACACAAAGTTTTACCACTCATGTGTAAACCAACGAAAAAAGAAAAATACCATAAAAAGAGTAATTGATATGAATGGCACTGAGCTAGTAGAGAGGGAAGCCATAGCTGCGGGTTTTAAAGAATATTTTAAGTTAGTGTATCAGTCAACTCAGGCTAACCCAGAGTGCATCAGTTTCTGCTTACAGGGAGTTGTGCAAAGGGTAACAGAAGACATGAGAGTTAATCTGGAAAGGAATTTTTCTGTAAAGGAAATAGAAACAGCCTTGAAGCAGATGTCCCCCTATAAATCACCTGGCCCTGATGGTTTTAGTGCAGGATTCTACCAAGAGCATTGGAAGACTGTGGGAAAGGAAGTTTCAGAAGCTGTTTTGTTTTTTCTAAACTCGGGGAATATGCTAGGGATCATGAACCACACACATATTGCTTTAATCCCTAAGGTAAATGCCCCATCCACGGTCCACGACTTTAGACCAATCTCTTTATGCAACGTTGGTTACAAGCTCATTTCTAAGGTGATTGCAAATAGAATGAAAGGGGTGCTGGAAAAGGTGATATCCTGGAACCAAAGTGCTTTCCTTCCAAATAGGCTCATAACTGACAATATTATGGTTGCCTATGAACTTCTTCATACTATGCACTCAAAGAAGAAAGGTAGGGAGGGGTCAATGGCCATCAAGTTGGATATGTCAAAACCCTATGATAGAGTGGAGTGGAGTTTTTTGGAGGCTATTCTGATGAAGATGGGTTTCGGTTTGAAGTGGACCAAAATGGTAATGGCTTGTGTCAGGTCAGTAACCTATTCTACTCTTGTGAATGGGATACCGGGAGAGACAATTTTCCCCACACGAGGGCTAAGACAAGGTGACCCTCTGTCACCTTATCTGTTCTTACTTTGTGCTGAAGCCCTCAGTACCCTCTTGAATAATGCAAAAAACAGTAGCCTTATTGAAGGGATAGCTGTGAAGAGGAATGGTCTGAGGATAAACCACCTCCTTTTCACTGACGACTGTGTGATCTTTTGCAGAGCCAAGTTGGTTGAGTGGTATCAGATCAAGAGTCTACTGGCTGTTTATGAGGAAGCTTCAGGCCAAACCTTGAACAAATAGAAAACCAGTGTGTTCTTTAGCTCTAATACAAAGAAGGAAGCAAAAGACTTCATTATGCAGCAGATTAATGGAGCAAGGTGTAATAATTACAATAGATATCTCGGGCTTCCTACCCTAGTGGGAAGATCTAAATTAGTTGTAGTTATATTATATAATAGATTAATAGTATTAATATTAATTATAGTTATTAGTATAATTATATTAATATAAGCATAACTAAAGTCTATATATATTAGATTGTTAGTATTAGATTATTAGTATAGCTATATCATTATTTCATATGTAATTATTATATAGTAATTTAGTATTTTATATATAGACTTAAAGTATATTACTAATAGTAATAATAATATAGTATTCGAATACTAGTATTAGGCCATAAAAATTTGGTAATAAGTTAATAAATTTGAGTGATTTTCTTTCATTTTTTGTAAATAATATTTTAGTGATCTTATTACAATTTTGGTATATAAATTCAAATATTTTGATATTTAAGATTTGTTTTTCAATTTTAAACTGATTTTAAGTGATAAAAAAAATATTTGTGTAATTTATCAATTTTAGTTTAAAGTTTTACAACTTTAGTTTATTTTTAAATTAATTTATTATTTATCAATTTTATGATTTATCAATTTTATTTTTAAGAATTTTTGCTCAATCTAAGTGATTCTTATGATAAAATGTTATTAATATATATATTTTATGTTTAAAGCATATGATCAATTAAATTTTCATGTTTAAAATTAAACTTTTAATTTATAAATTACAATAATATTATCTTATATATAATTATAATTTATATTATTATATATAAAAATTATATATTATATAAAAAATATTATATATAATATTTTAAAAAATAATTTAAAATACATATTAAATAGAACCGGTTTGGTCCGGTCATAAAAAACCTAGAACCGGAATTGGATTGGTTCTGGCAGGTTTTCCCATTACGGAAACCGGTCCGGACCGGTTTTTATAGGTTTTTTTTTAAATCCCTAATTGTTTTGCTAGTAACATTTAATACTAGAAACAATGACTTAAATCACAAGGGAGAAGGATGTCACAAACACCAGCGTAAATGCAAAACATCAAGATGCTAACATCAGAGCTGAATACAACATGCCAAGGGACAAAACAGGTAGTCGAGCACTACATAGTGAGTCCACTACATTAGGGAGACTTTAGAACAAAAGACCAAACCACCAAATGTAGACATCTTGAGTTTTTCAACATAACTGTTAAGAAGAAGAAACCGCAGGCAGCTCCTTGCAAGACTTGCATAGAAACACTAGATCCAGCATTCATGTATCTTGATAAAGCCCGCTACCGGGTTCTTCTCTTACAAGCTCCCTTTATTGACTGTTGAAAAAAGACAAGAAGAAGAAATAGCAGTTAATGGTATTTAGAAATACATCTTATAGCATAAAAATCACAAAACTTCACAAAGGTATTACATGATCATGCCACTCCCAAGAACAAGAAACTACAAGGGGCGTACAATAGGACAGAGCAACATGGATAATGCCTACGAACCGAAGAAGCAGAAGCCGCAAACCACGAGTATCTCTAAACCTTCCCACTTCCCCTCTTAAAAAATAGGAAAACGGTGAAGGGAACAATACCTTCCAGATTGTACTGAGGAGCAGATCCTAACAAAACATAGGAAACAGTGTGTACGAATAGGGAGATGCTGTGAAGTGGGTAAAGAGTTATATAGGAAGGCATATCTTCCGGTACGTAGCCAATTTAGGCAACCTTTGATCTATTGAGTACAGAGTAATTGTAACATAAAGATCCTCAAATTAAGGCATAAAATAGTTTTAGTCTATTTATTTAGTTTTTATCATAAATACTTTAATTCAGATTATTATTATTATTTTATGAGATAAAATGTAGTTAAATTATTAGTTTAGATTTTTACTAAGCTTTGAATCCAAATCCATTGATCAAGTTCCTTAAAAATTCACTGCCAATTTTTATCTCAAACTCTACCTTATCTTAAACTCTTAGCGACCGGATCAATTTTACATGTTTAATGTTTATCTCAATCTCAAATTCCCAATACCAATCCTGCCGCATCATCTCCATTTGAACCCATTATACACATAGTCTTCCTCAATTACAACATTTACAATCTCGTTCCTTCCTTCTACAAATTAAACATCAAACTTCCAAACCAAATCAAACACATCGAATACTTCTCCATCTTTAAATTCCTATCCTCCGGCAATTCTAAGTACACAAAAATTCCGAATCATAGTTAGTGAGTGATTTGATTTCAAGTGATACACGTTCAACACTCTCCTCTATCTTTACATATCCTCAATCCTCTACAATTTCTCTAAACAAATTTCCTTCCTCACGCGACCAAGCCTTATGGCCAAACCCATTCTCATAGCAAACCACCGCGTTCAAAGGAGATCCAGTCATCGGCAGAGTCTTCACCTCAGCCCAACTCCTTCGCATGGTGTCCATCTCATAGTGAGCCCTCATCTCTCTGCCATACGACACTTGCTTTTTAATTTGCTTTCATCTCTTTGGGTTCTAAGCATTCTCAACCGGTACCGCATAAGTACCTTTTTCCTATAATTTGATGAAAATTTTAGGGATTTTATTGAAATCACTCCTACATCCAGATCTTCATTTTAGGAAAAGTATTTAAGGGATGTACAGTAGTTTTCCATATTTTGGAAATTATTGTATATTCCTAAATTATTTTTTATCAATATTTTATTCTAATCATTTACACTTTCTATCATACTTATCTACTTCCAATTGTCTATACTTTCTATCATACTCATATTTGGTATAGTTTTAAATAATAATTTTAAAAATAATTTAAATAATTACAAAAATATAAAAATATTATCATATCTGTAAAAAATAATTTAAATTTTTATTTAAAATATTCACTAGAGTAATAGTTCAAAATATAAGGTAAAATATTGAGTAGTTAAGTTTGAAAATAGAAGTAAGAAAAAAAATAATAAAGAAATAATATAGAAATATTATTTTAATAGAATAAAGAAATGATAAGGAATGAGATATAAGAGATTTTTAAAAGATTAGTAAAATTTAATTTTTTTTTTTAAAAAATGTAATTTTTAACTAAATTATAAGAAAATTTACGAGAAATCCAACGTAAATACTCTAAAGTCTCGAATATCAAATTTGAAAGTAGAACGATTTCAAGTAACATTACGTTTTTGTCCCTCAAATTATTACTTTCCTCGTTCCATCTTCTGTGAAATTGCTTTATCCATCCAACTCCCTTTATATGTTACGGTTTTACCATGCAAAGATTTTACACAAAATGCCATAAGTCCTTGTCATCATGATCAAGTTCCGTGGAATACTTGAAAAATAAGTTCCGTAGGATACCTTTTTTAATTCTTTTACACTATTGCCCTTATTAATTATTTGGTAACCATCGGCATTAGAGTTGGCTTGGATTTAGCTTATCGTTTCGCTTGTGCTTTGCTTTTACGATAGGCTTTTAGATAGGTTTCGGGGTTTAATGGGTTATATGGATTTATGATGCTTTAAGCCCACAATAGATTTAACTCTTTTAGATTATTAAGAAAAATAGGTCATTTGGTATTTCAGACCTAAATTTCTAAATATGTATTTAATTAAAAATTTACATAAGTTATTATTTATTATTATTACTAAAGCCCAAGCTTCTTAATCTGTTTGCATCAAAATAGATCATTCGGTATCTATTGTGGGCATCTCGAGCCTTAATCAATGCTAGAGCATGCCCGCTCGCAAGCATCGCCTATGTGTCTATCACTAGCTTTTACCACACCTTAACGAAATAGTAAAGGCTTAAACATCAATGACAAGTCTAAAGACTCGTAGTGCCCATAAAAAAGGGCGTAGAGGTCAACAGACCACACGACCCTTAAAACAGACCATGCGACCCTTAAACATCAATAACAATTACAAAGACTTGCAGTGCCCAAGAAAAAGGTTTTGGAGGTCAAGAGACCACGTAAGCCTTACACTAATAACAAGTCCAAAGACTCGCGGTGTCCAGAAAAAAGGGCGCTGAAGTTAACAAACCACTCTACCTTTAAACATAAATGATGAGTCCAAAGATTCATGGTGCTCATGAAAAAGGAAAAGGTTAGGGAGCGCTCGATCCCACTCACACCTTGCTGAGAGTCAATAGGCGGGACAAGTTATTAGATTGCCTGACCTCCCTCGTGATGGGCCAATAGTTAGGAAAGCTTAAGGACTACTTGACCTCTTAGGCGCCTAACATGCCGACAACTCTTTGGACTGCCCGACCTCTCTCACTGGGACAAAAATACAAGCACAACATATTTTTCACAAAATGCCGAGTGTTTATGGTCAAGCCAAAACCGCCGCCAATGGATTACCTTCGGGAATGAGCCACTGAGCTCCACAATTGCATCAAGCGGGTTTCCTTTGGGAACAAGTCAACGGGCTTGGCAACCTCCTAATGTGGACCCAAGGAGTTGACGGGCTTCCTGACCACTTAAGAGCGAGTTACTACCAATAAACACCAACAACAATTTATACCAAGGGGTAGAAAATCCATTATTACCAACAAAAGCAAAAATGATCACAAAAATACACACAAAAAACCAATCATGCAAATATGCACTATTCACTGAACATAAACAATCTCTCAGGCAAACATCCACACAAATAAAAAAAACTCAAAATCGAGCTCCATACTCACATCTAATGCGGTCGAGTGCATTTCCTGCCAAAGCAAAACTCTGTGCTCACATCTAATGCAGTCGAGTACATCTCCCACCTATTTCTTCAAGTGGAGCTCTTCACCACTTAGCACAATACAAATAGAAAACTAGGAAACAAACAAAAAACTAGGAAATAAACAGAAAACTAGAGACCAAACAGGAACACAGAGATCCATTTTTAAAATTTATTCTATAGATTATTAACTTGAAGATTTTCAAGGCCTTCTTGTCTAACAAATTATCCTGAAGAATCGAGGACATATGTAGAAGTCAAAGTAGTAGCCTATAATTTAGCCTCTCGATAAGGCTAAAAACCAAGCTAAGAAATAAAGCCAAGAAGATATAATATAAGTTGACTTAGACTCCAAAGAGGAAATACATACAGACTCCTAAAGGAAAGAGACTCAAACTTTTATAAAGAAAATGTTTCATAAAGCAAGTTGGATTCAATCTCTCTAAAGAAATAAACCTTTATATAAGGAGGAGATCCCCTACAAAACTCTACTCAAGCTCTCTAGAGAGGCTCTCATAGATGCTCCTTACGTACAAACTCCACCACACATAACGACTCCAAAAGATCTTCCATAAATTCCTCTATTGTTTGAGAGATACGTGAGGGCATGAGAGATTGTAAAACCACCCATTATAATAATTTTTACCCTAAACCAACCCAGAGACGTAGGCTTTATATCGAACTATGTAAATCCTTGTGTTTCTCTATATTTTTATTTATTTATTTTGTATTTTATGGATGAACACAAAAAATATCATATCGAAATCTGAATCATTATCATGAGCTAGAAAAGACTCTCTCCTCACTTCCGATTAGTTGTACAAATCAAAGCATTAACAAAGGCATTAAAACATGGATGTTTAGAACTCGATCGTTTTTCTGACTAACCATGCATTAATGTCGACCGTGGCAACTGCATGTATGTAGCAAATTCTAAACGAACAACGAAGTACGTATAATGGGATGGTGTCATTCTCCAATGTCGAGATTGTGTATTTGCAGAGTTGGAACATGTAACACGTGGCGATTTTTGCTACAGCTTAGTGCCAAATTCAAGATACCAAGTGTCACCAAATTAATGTGGTGCCTTTAAGCCAAACCTAAACCAACGACCACCTAGAGCAATAATAATTTTAAAAAATGTTTTTGTATCCTACACATGTAGGTTCAAAATATCCCATATGTTAAACTCTCCTTAGCCTCTAGCACATACATATACAGTACTCTATGCACCTGCGATCAAACATCACAAATTATATTCTCCTTGATTTGACACAAAGCGACTCTCCTCAAGCCAGGGACAACCCCAAAGACCCCATGATCGTGAACAACATAATTCCCAGCAGGAACCAGTCAGATTGGCAACGTTTGGAATGTCTCCGGTAGTTTGGCATCCAAACCCTTTGCACTGTGAGACACATCCACCATGCAAGCTGCTAAAAACATGGTTCTTGGACAGACCCAAAAGGGTGGCCCTGTGACTGTCATGCAATCTGCAGTGGTAGTGAACGAGAGCATTGGTGCCGTCAGCCACGGCAATGCCACTGATATTGCCAAAGACCAAGGTGTCATCATAAGGGAAATTGACGTAGGTGGTGGTACTGTAACGTCCGTCCTTGTGGTGGGTCCTTTTTCATATCGATTTTGATAAAAATCGACGGGAATTACGATTCCTTTTCAATCTCTTTTCCATACATACCAGGATACAAAAGACTCCATGTTATAAATAAAATCTCATTTTTTTCTTGATTAAAACTTTCAGCAGAAAACATTACATTACATAATTAAAGCTTTTAATGTGAAATATCTTGCCTAGGCCTTCGTGCTCTTCCCCTTGGGCTGTGCCTGTTCTGACCTGTCATGCTCATCTTATGCCTAGGAGGGCACACATAAAAACTAAAATGAGTCGATGACTCATAAGCATTACTTCATACAGTCAAAATATAATAACATAGTTTTTTCAGTCATGCAGTTATCATTCCATACATACATATCTTACGTAGCATGCATACGTCTTTCTTTTCGTTTGAAAACGTTTCGAGGTGGGGTTTTTATTTAAAACATGATTTCTTCTTTAAAACAGTTCCCCACGCATCGCTGCCTTCGTTACTTAAAGAATCTTTTCATGCATTTATATTTCTACGTACATTCATGCATACATACGTTCATTAAATCATCTTTTCTTACTTACATACATTCATGCATTCGGTCCATTCATTCTTACATACATACATGCATTCATTCTTAACATGCATTCGTTCATTCTTATCACTTTCATGTGGCCGTTGCACACTGTTATGCCCCGTGCGCTGGGGTTAGCGGTCTTTTGGACCTGATTCCGCCCGTGGCCGCGGGTTGGGAATCCATTCAGTCAGGGTGCAGCACTGGGTGCACTATCAGTTCTACTTACTCGGCATTGCAATCTGCCCATTTCTTTGATATCATTTCCAGTCCAGTCCATGTGGCCATTACGTATTTTCATACATCATACATTCAATCCGTTCATTTCTTTACAGTCCTTTCCTTTTCATTCGTATCGTTTAAAGCATAATTTTCTTTACTTTCATAAAAGTTGCTTTAAGAGAAGTTTCCTTAAGAGGAAAGTGATTTTCTTTCTTTTCCATTAAAGTTGTTTTAGAAAGAATTATTTTATTTTAGAAAAGATAGTTTTCTCTCTTTATCAATCCTTACAGTCCTTAACAGTTATAACGTCTTTTAAAGCTTCATTTCGTTTCTTTTCCTCAATATACATACAATACGTACTACTTATAGCATCCATTCACATGCATACACGTACATACTTTGGGTGCATAAAAAGGGGCTGCCAAGGAAGGCCGTTACGTACTTATACTTGAAAACTTACGTTTTATTTTCCTTTTTACAGAAAAGCTTTCGTCTTATTCTTCATTTTTATAGAGAAAACTTTATAAGAGTATGAACATAACACTTACCTGGACTTCATGCCATACTCAATTCATGCAGTCCATTCATGTGCGTGTCAGATGGCAACCTACATGCATACACATAACTTTATGTCATCATCTATCTAATGCATAAGTAAATATTCTAGAAAATAGAACTATGCTTTGCTTGAAACATTCTCTATCCATCCCTGGTCTCTTACGTACTATTTACTATGCTAAAACTTTCGGGGTCTTATTCCTTAAAGTGAATCTCTGTGATTCACCTTAGGGTTAAGACACTAAGACCTCCGTCTCGTTCTTCTATTTACACAATTTAACGCATAATTCTGACATACAGAGTCATGCGTCCCAACCTTAAACTATATACTCTTCACTACTTTCACGTATCCTAGCCCACGCTACATCCTTATTTCCATCCATTCAAGCTACATGAAGTCAGCCAATTCTCTGGCTAAAATACCATGTAACCATGATCAGGACAGATTACTCATTACATATGATAAATCTGTCTGATACACTTGTCTTGCCAGAGACACATGTATCTCATCCCCTTTTATCACCTAAGAGCAACTTATAATTCCAATAAACGCCTGCTTGTATAAACAAGCTCCAAACTCCAATACCAACTTGTTAAGACCCGGTCGATAGGACTTTTCCTACTTCCTGGCTCTTTATAAGTTCATCCCAACACTTAATGGGAGAGGATTGCATCCATAAATGCACTTCTGTCACGTCACGTAATTCGAGATAAATCCCGAGTCACATCACGATACCCATCATGCTTCCGCTGCATGCTCTGATACTTCTCCATCACTTCCTTATACTCTTAGTCACAAGTCAGTCTCAAGGCAATACCCGTTACCTTGGACTACAGGACACATCACTACTGCTTCAGGACACTGTTACACAGTTCCCGCCACTTGACAAGAGGACTGCATCCACAAATGTGCCTCTGTCACATTATGCAGCTCAAGACAGAATCTCGAGTTACAATACGGGGCCCATTGTGCTTCTGTTGCACTCTCTGATACCTTTTCACCACTTTCATATACCTTTAGCCATAGTCAACCACAAGGTAAATCTCGTCACCCCGGACTACAGGCTATGTCACCATTGTTTCGGGATACTGTTACACAGTTCCCGACACTAGACCATACACTCCACACTTCTCTGCTACGTCATCCAACCCTTCGTGACACGCCATCCAGTGTATCACGATCTCGTATAGAGTACACTCACGTGAAATCTCTTCCATCCATACTACGACAACATCACTACGATACACGCCTCATGGTGCATCGCTACGCGACACGGAGTACGCGCCACGCGTACTCCTTTCGTTACAACACTCATCATCACGATGCACATCACACGGTGCATCGCCATACAACACGGAGTACACTCCACGTGCACTCCCTTTCTTCTACGCCACACATCACTACAGCACACGTCACACGACGCGTCGCTGCATTACACAGAGTACGCTTCACGCATACTCTCTTCACACTACATGCCGTATCACATCTGTGGCATCCATCTCACGCCCATACTTCACAACATAGTCCACAGTGCTACACAATCAAGCCCAACACTTCACAACTACACTTCGCTTCACAATTACGCAGCGAACTCCACAATTACTAATTACGCAGTCTACAATCTAACCAATCAACTACTTTAAACATAAATAACTAGAGATAGAAGGTTATACCATCGACGAGCTAACCCGTGCGTCGCTCGCTGCGCGTCACGATTAAGCGTCAGAGGAGCGTATGTGGCGGTAACACCACGTACGGTGGCTGTCCACCACATAAAGTGGTAGTTTGAGCTTGAGAAAAGCTAGGCGTGGCCTTGGAAGGCTCATGGTGGCCTCGTGGTGGTCGAAGGTGGTGGAGCACGGCGGCATCATGCCGTGAACAGTAAATCCGAATGGTGGGTGTTTGCTTGAGGTGGATGAAAGCCATAGAACTTCATGAAAAGCTAGGGAAAGGTAGAGGAACATGTGGTAGAGCTGTGGTGGCGAGGTGGTGGCCATACGGTGGCTCACGGCGGCGGATCGGCCGTTTGAAGTCATTTTCGGCCTTGGAGAGTGAGGGAGAGTGAGAGCTCTACATAGCTCCGTTGGCCATGAAATTTCTTGGGGAAGTTCGTGGTGATGAGAGGAACAAGGTGGTGGTGGTGAAACACCATGGGTGGCCGTGTACGGTGGTGCACGGTGGTGCAACCGAACGTGTGTGTGTGAAGACCCATCGGAGAAAGAGTGAGAGTTAGGGGAAAAGAAAGACATGGGGAGGAAGCTCTTGACATGGTGGTTCCATTGGTGGTGCTTGGTGGCCGTTTCAACCGTATATGGTGGTCCAAAGAGGTGAAAAAGGGTTGAAGACCCATTTCTTTGAAGGGAGATAGAGAGAGACTCGGTGGCCGGTTTAGCTCACCACCGGTGAGGTTGTGGTCGCCGGTGATGGAGGGTCATGCCGGTGTGGGAGGTGAGGCACAGTGGCCGGAGGTGGCGCCGGCTGGAAGCTTGGACCGAACGGGCATGGAGGAAGTCCATGCACAGTGATCGGCTGGACGTGCATGAGGGAGAGAGAAAAGAGAGAAAGAGAAAAAAAAAAAAAAAAGAGAAAAAGTGAGGAAGAAAAGATAGAGGTTTGGGTATTTAATCTCAGTCCTACGTTTTGGGATCCTCAAAAGGATCTAACGATGAGTTTAAACACTGATTTGAAAACGCGTAAGTGTTTTATTTTAAATAAAACACTTTAAAAAAACACTAAGAGAAATTAAGATAGAATATTATTTTATAAACTAAGGTTTATAAAATAATATTTTCTTCATCATTATATAAAATGATAAAGTATCATTAATTAATCAAAGTGCATAAAACACTTAAACAAAACACTGGGAGGAATTAAGATAGAATATTATTTTATAAACTAAAGTTTATAAAATAATATTTTTTCATCATTATCTAAATTGATAATGTATCATTAATCACTCAAAGAGGATAAAACCATTTAATTTAAATAAGAGTTTTCAACGTAAATTTAAACCTCTTAATATTTTAAAACAACTAAAATATTTAATATAAGATATTATCCACAATTATAATATTTTCAGAGCTCATTAAAATATTATAATTGTGTTACATTAAAACAAGCTTATCTAATAATACTGAAAATATCTTCTATAGATATTTTCTGAAAATATCTTCCATAGATATTTTCTATAGATATTTTCATAATATTAAAATATTCGTAAGCATTAAAATATCTATCTTACTTTGAAATTCGCATAATAACTTTCAGAACACGCCATCGAGATACAACACGTAGGATAAGATTCAACATGTAGATCGAGGCTAGTCAGATAGACTGACTCTCGACACGTAGAGCAAGGCTCAGCACATACACCGAAGTTTGACACATGGATCAAGGCTCGTACGTAAAGAAGAAGAAAGAAGGAGCGGATATTAAAGGTACCCAGCGGTGGAACTAGGATTTGGTGTTGGGGGGAAGATCAGCAAAGTGTGTGGTCTCTGTCATCATAAGTAATATGTATTTTTTGCATGTGCCTATAGAAAAAAATAATCATACGCCATAAAATTATACAATTTTTCTTGACTTACTCATATTTTTCTAAGTTTTAAGAAAAATTTATAGATCAAGAATAAACCTGAAAAAGTATCTAATAATATAAAAGTTGTTAGATTTTTTATTGTATAATTGTATTACTATTAATAAGTGAAAAAAAAACATGTGAATAACTAATAAATTCTTCACATACTCTCTCTATCTCTCTAGAAACGTCTCATCAATCATCTAGCTAGATAAATTTGCTACCTCTCATATGCAAGAATCTTCTAGATTTGTTTTAACTATTTGATAAACTTTCTTGAAACTTCTAGCTAATTAACTGATTAATATGTGGTTAAGAACATCTCAAAGGTTGTAAAAGAAGATTATGTATAGGTGATAGGCAAGAAATTCAATGAAGTCGAGAATGACCAAAATGAGAAAAAACATAAAAATAAAAGAATGATGTAACTATATATGTAAACTCAAAAAGACAAGAAAAACTTATATGATATCATTGCAATGAAACTAAATAAATCGCATAATGCACACCAAATGCAAATAGAGATAGAGATAGCAAATCAAGACTTTATGTTAATGGACTTAAAGATATTTGAGTGGTATACTGTGTGTTTGAATGTTGTGGGGGGCAATCTTAAATATTTTAAAAATATTTACACTTGAAAATTATAATTATATAATAAATAAGACTAATTTTTAAAATTTTTGGAGGGGGCGGTTTAAAAATTATATATGATACTATAAATAATATTAGAGAAGCAATAAGATTTGTGAGATCCTCACTGGTAAGGCTTGAAATGTTTAAAACATGTGCAAAGAAGTTGAATATTGTGTGTGAAAAAATGGTATGTCTAGATGTTCCTACTAGATGGAACTCCACATACCTAATGCTTAGTATTGCTGAAAAATATAAAAAAACTTTTGTGCTAATGAGAGTAAGGGAATCATAGCTTTTGGCGCCTCCGTTTGAAGATTGGTAAATGGCTTGTACTTTTATTAAGTTTCTAAAATTTTTTTATGATACTACTTTGAAAATCTCCTGCTCATCTTATGTGACATCTAATATGTTATTTTAACAAATTTTTACAATTGAGTACAATTTGAACAAAATGGGCCAGAGTGGGGATGATATATTGAGGAGAATAGCATCTAATATTAAAATTAAGTTTGATAAATATTGGAGGAACACGAATAAGATGAATATGATTGTTTATATAGCTTTATCCTTGACCCTCAATATAAGATTACAACTAACCTTGTCATATTGGTTAAAAAGGTGCAAAAGGATGAATGCGGAGATAGAATTGAGGCCTAAGTAAGATTGTTCATGAATTGCTTGATTGAGCAATACCACAAGTTTTATGGACTAGATAGTGGAAGGTCAAATATGGTCCAAGAAAGTTCCTGAAGTATTATTGGTGACGACTTGGACTATGAAGATTTTGATATATCTCCATATCAATATCTTGAGGGGCAAAACAATTTGGTATTTAGTTCAGACATGGAGAGGTATTTGTCGGATGTGATTGAACCAAAAGTACCTGGGTTTGAGATTTTGGATATGGAAAAGGAACTCATTTAGATATCCCATCCTTGTGAGATCGTAAGTGATATATTGGTCATCCCCATTTCCATCGTCGCATCCAAGTCCACATTTAGTACCGGTGGACGTGTAATAGACCCATACAGAAGCTCCTTAATGCCGGAGACTATCCAAACACTAATCTATACACAAAATTGGTTAACTTATGAACCACTTAGTTCTTGGGAGGTGGAGGAGCATGTAGAAGACGTTAACATTAAAGGTAAATGCTTTTATTTGTTAATTTTTATTTTTTATTACTAATTTATCCATTTAACTTAACCTCTACATTTTTTTCTTCTTAAAGTAACCCTCTTCCTTCAACTTTAGCAACTTAACCTTTTGTTCTTGATGGTGTGAACTTTGGAGCATCTGACTTAGCATACATTGCATATTCAATTATGGTATGAGGTTTTACTTTGTATTAATTTCCAAATTTCTTCATGCGGGATTTTAATTTATATAAGTTGAGTTGACTAATCATTGTCTTTCAAAATTTCAGTTCCTACTGTGAACAATGCTACATAGCAATCACTTGTCCTCAAGGCCGAAGGGCCTGTTTTGGTTGAGTTTTCTGCATTATTCTTTTGAAAGTTTTTCGTGTTGTGTTGAATATTTGTAATTTTTTTGTATAATTCTGGAAGCTTCATGTACCAAGTTTTCTTTTTGATCAAATGAACCTCTCTTGTCACTCTCAATTCTTTTCTTCTATTTCTAGGATGATTATTTAGACTGCTTTAGAGATCCTGAAACAATTGGTGGTAAAAGCATTGGAGCTAAGCAACAAGGAACAAAAGAAAATGCTACATGTAAGAGGGAACTTTCCTTGTACCTTTTGTCTTCCTTTCCTTATCAACATTGAGATTAAAGTGGTCTTTGAATGTACAAGTAAAGGCTTTCTACAAAGAACTTGATCTTCCAGTACCTCTTAAAGCAACTCCTTAATCTATGGTGTTTAGTCATTAAGTTTTTGTTTGTCCATGATCTTAATTTCTCTAATCCCAACTTGATAGGGTGTATTTGCTGAGTATGAGCACAAGAGCTATGAGAAGTTGACAACCTCCATTGAAGCTCATCCGAGCAAAGCAATTCAAGCAGTGTTGAAGTCATTCTTGGGTAAAATATACAAAAGGCAAAAATAGAGTCAGTTGAGAGAAAGAAAGGTTGGAAGAATCGAAGATGCATGCTAGAATGGTCTCATCCTTTTATATTGATTTGTATCTCTATGTTTCCCACTAAAAAGGAATAATCTTTTTGCAATATATTCTTGTAAACAACAATATGTATTTCATATTTTTATTTATTTAAAAAAAAACTTTGAAAAAGTGTTTAAATTATTTTTTAAAAAAGATCTAGGCAATTTAAACAAGATATCAGGCTCCTTTTTTTTTTTGTAATGCTAGAAATTTTTTTTAAAATTTTAAAGTCTTTAAAAAAACATATAGTACCAAATTCGGTTATAGCCCGGATTTAATCCGATTATAATCCGGATTATAACTCGGATATCCGGGTTTTAAGTCAAAAATCCAAATATTCGGATTGAACCCAGTTATCCGCCCGGATTCAATCCAAATTAATCCAGGTGGATAACCACCCGGTTTTTAGAATTCAGATCTGGATATGGTTATGGCTAGATATCTGGATTCGAATTCGGATGAGCACGCTTAGTCAATTATCTCCCCCATCCTTTATGATTTTCACTTTCCGAAAACTGCTCCTCTGAGACCTATTTTCCTCCCTCAAACACCTACAGTTTTTATCTTTTCAATTTTGCAAAAGATTTTTCTCTCCTCACTCTCAGGACTCTTGCAGACGCTCTCTCTCTCTCTCTTGCCCTTCGTTTTTTTTTTTTTGGTGCTTTGGTATTGCGGTTTGGAAGATTTTCTAACTTAGTTGCCGAAGCGAGCTAAAGTAAGCATAATCTCCCTCTCCATCTTACTTTTTTTTTTCTTTCCAGCATCACAGCCCCTCACAGTTGACCCTATCTTTATCACTACTTGCAGATTTCTTGTGAAATTGGTGCTGTGTTTAAGGTAGGACTTCAAATATTCTGAGTTGTCGATTTGATCCCAAGGTAAGCATTGTTCTCTCTTTCTCTCTCTCTTCCGCTCTATTTTTTTTTCTTTCTCGCATTTCCCTCAAATATTCTAGATCTCTCTCAGTTTCTCTTCAAATTGGGGTTTGTTTCATGTCTTTGTGCCACTGTAGAAGCCCATTTTCCATTGTTTGTATTGTGTTATCGTACTTAGGTCTTTAGGTTTATGAAAGTGTAGGTTATAATTGTAGGTTGCCATTATAGCCCATGGCAAAACTTGGTGTATGTTTTATTCAAGTTTCGGTGCAACCAATGAAACCATATATTTTTAAGTGGATTTGTTTTACATCAGTAATTTCCAATGATGCCCTTTGAACTTGCAGTAATATTTATTTATTTATTTTTTTTTGTTTTGTGTATGGAAAATTCTAGTGGTTTCGATTAAGGGTGTACAAAGAACCGGAGAACCGACCTCCACTGACGGCAACCGACCGCCGAACGCCGAAACTGGCGAAGAACCGGTCGGCCGGTGGTAAAAATTAATGAAAACTAATTTCAGTCGGCTCGGTGCTGGTTTGACTACACAGAAAATCGGTAAACCAACTGACCTTATATTATTATATATATTTTATATATATACTTTATATAAAACGACGCCGTTTCATGAAACGGCGTTGTTTTGTTTAAATGTGTGAGCAAAAAAAATTAAAGGCAATGTCCCCCCTCATTTTCTCTCTTCTGCCCCCCCTCATTTTTTCTCTCTCTCTCTCTGTGAGTCTCTCACAGTCTCACTCTCTTGTGTGTCACAGTCGTGCTTGCTTGCAAACCCATGACTCTCTCCATTCAACAGCGCTGCAGACGAACCGGTGACCCCTCAAGCCTCCGTGTTTTCCTCCGGTCTCCGTGACTCTCTCCAGCCTCTGTGAGCATTATGACCCCTTTTTTCCTTCATATATAAATTATATATATTAGTATATAGTATATATACTATAGTGTATAGTATATACTATATACTATATTAATGTGTATATATATATAAAATCTGTTAATATATAATATGTTATATATATAATCTATTATATATAAAAATTATAAGCTATTATATATATAAATTATAAACTATTAATATATAATCTGTTATTTAGTTATTGTTAATTATTTATATAAATTGAGAGAAGATGAGTGAACAACCTAGATTAAAGTCTTAGACTTGTGATATTTGTCATGTTGCAAACTAGCTGCTCGAATATTTTGTTTTATGTTTGCCATGTTTCAAACTTGTGATGTTGTATGAGATCTTAAAAATTATAAACATATAATATTTATATTTTGTTTTATAATTTAGATGGATTCTTCTTCGTCTCCGATTGATGTTGATACAAATGAACCTCAATTAACAATTAATTTGAAAGAAGATGTGAGAGACACCCAAACATCGAAACCCCTAGTGCCCCTACTAGTAGTACTTGTCCATTACCTAAGAAACGGAAAGGGACGAACAAGTCGATTGTATGAGATCATTTTACGAAGGTGGATGGTTGTCCTGTAGATGATCCGAAAGCTAAATGTAATTATTGTAGCAAGATATACGCTTGCCACTCAAAGAGGGACGAAACTTCAATGATGCAAAATTATTTTCCTTCATGTCTTAAAAATCCTCATAAACGTGGACCTTTGCATAGGTACCAAAAAAACATTGACATGTGAGGCATCATCTGAGGAGGGGGTTGGAGAGAGTGATGGTAGTACATTAAGGACTCCTGTAACCCACAAATTTAGTGAAGAGATTACGAGGTTGGCTATTGCAGAAATGGTAATTATTGATGAGATGCCATTTAGGGTTGTTGAAGGACAAGGATTTAGAAAATTTTCTTGGTCTCTTGAACCCCGGTTTAAAGTTCCATGTTGTGTTACAGTTGCAAGAGATTGTATGAAATTGTATGAAGTAGAAAAGGGGAAACTTAGAAAAGTGTTTAAAGATGGTGGCATGAGAATTTCCTTAACAACAAATACATGGACATTGATACATAATTTGAATTATATGTGTCTAACTGCACATTTCATTGATAAGAATTGGAAATTGGAGAAAAAAATAATTAATTTTTATTTAATCCCTAATCATTGAGGGGATACCATTGGAAGATATGTTGAGTCGTGCTTGCTTGATTGGGGCATTGATAGAATATTTACTGTAACTGTTGATAATGGAAGTTCTAATGATACTACAATTTCCTATTTGAAACAATTTTTGACAGAAAATGTGTTAGGGGGTAAGTATATGCACATGAGATGTTGTGCTCATATATTGAATCTTATTGTGAGTGAGGGTTTGAAGGAGTGCAATGATACCATTAAAATGATTAGAAATGCAATTAGATATGTGCGTTCATCTCCCACAAGATTAGACAAGTTTAAGAGATGTGCAAAAAAAGAAAAAATTGATTGTAAGAAAATATTGTATCTTAATGTATAGACATGATGGAACTCAACCTATTTGATGTTGGAGGCAGCTGAAAAGTTTGAGAAGGCTTTCAGGTGAATAGAGAGTGAGGATTATAATTTCCTCTCTTACTTTGATGATGGGCACATGGGACCTCCTAAATCTATGGAGTGGGAGACAGTGCTGGTGTTTGTCAATTTTTTTGAGATATTTTATGAAGCCACTACTAGATATTCTTAGGTTTTCGTTTTAAGTTAGGCTACCCTTAAGTGTAACTTATGTATTTTTTTTACAACAAACTTGGGTCTTGTTTGGGCTCAATACATCTATTACTAAATTTATTTTTTTGTTGGGGTTGTTATGATGATAGATTTTGTTTTTTTTTTTGAATTTTTATTTTATTTATTTATTTTTTTTTGGGGTTTTACAGTTTGAAGAATGACGTTTTTGTTCACAAGGTCCTTATGTTAAGTTGGACTTGGTAGGTTTTTGTGTTTGGACTTTGGGCTGCACACGTTTTCAGGCCACTAGTAGATATCATGATTTTAATATGGTCTTAGGATTTAATGGAGTAATTGTTTGGAGAATTTATGTGGATATTGATGAATTTAGAAAGTGATGGTATTTTTAAAGTAAAAAGAATTTTAGGTTTCTTTGAGAAATTAAAATATGTATTTTAGGTAAATATGAGTAACTGTTCAATGGAGATTTATTCAAGTAAAAGATCACTTGCATCCCACTAAATAAGATGTGGTATATTTACGACCATTAAATGATCATTTATTGCATACTTCTTTATCATTAAATAGTAATAAATGTGCCACATCATATATAGTGAGATGCAAGTAGGATGCTAGTGTGGTGTATAGCATTACTTTAAATTTTTATAGGTGACAAGATTAATAGAGATCAAATTCAAGGCATTGATAATACGTTGCAAGTGTTAACGTCGTATTTCGTACGCCTTTGGACCGGGTTGCTCGACGGCGTGGGTCTTCACTCGTGGCATATCCTGAGGTGGGAGAGGGGTGACCCTACGGTGGCACAGGGAACCTCCAATGCCAAAGTTAGTATAGAGTGGAGATCATAATATTTTAAAGAAGAAGACAACAGTTGTGTATAATTGACAACAGACTTGAATTCGTCCTCCTTACCTCGCAGTTCTAGACGACTTTTATACTTGGTCTTTTAGATTAGCAGGGCCATGCTTTGTGTTCTGAGGCAGAGGGACGCCTCTCCCCAGAGTCTCCACCACCATACTGAATTTAATGGGCATAGTTTTCTTGGTGTCAGTCATTTAATGCAGTGTGGGTCTCTAGCAGAATTGTCTGATGCCGTCTCTTCCCTTTTCCCCGATCATGGTTTCTCGTGCCCTTCTACAACTTCCCATCTCAATGTTGATGATTACCCCCAACTCGCACGGGTTTGGAGCCCGCCCGAAACGCGTTGGTCTAGGACCTGCCCCAGGCTACCAAGGGGAGGCCTTTTAGGGCTTGGGCTAGCATTCCTGAGGCTCATGGGGCCTGGGGTAGTATTACAGGCTTTAAGCCCTAACGAAAATACCACCTAACAACAAGAATTAGGTAAGCAGGGTTTTTATGCTAGATTTGCATTAAAAATAAAAAATAAAAGGGAAAAGAAGAAGAAGAAATGAACTAAGGTTGGTTTGTAAAAATGTGTATGTTATGTTTTGAAAAGAAAATGTGAAAAATAACCTCAATTATGTGTTCTGCATTCACTCATGAAATCTATATAAAAGAGAAAATGCTTTTTGACATGAAAAGTGTAAACATGAGCAATATTTGACATGTTCTAAAATGTGAAAAAGAGCAAATATAATATTTGATTTTGTTCATGTGATATGAAATTTTTTGAATATGTTATTGATCATTTGAAAATGATATAAATATGTTCCGCACGTGATTTGATATAATATGAATATGAAAAATCTTTGGCATACTTATCTGTTTTTATTTTGATTTTGAATATGGTTATGATATATGATATTGGTTCACGTGATATGGTTAGTACCAATATGATATGACATGATATGAGTGCACCTACTTTGTAAGCAAAGTGATCTTTTATATGTTCTTTCCTGTGTGCACACTCGAGGATCCGAGATTGGGAAAAGGAAAGTTTTACAATAGGATATTGCTTAGTTTGGCCACTGGGGATAGCACAACCCTACCACGGGAGTTAAACATGGCATATGATATGATACAATACGATATGATATGATATGATAAGATGAGAATATTCAGTTATGCTATGCGAAAGTGTTTTTCTTTAATATGAACAATTGGGAATTCGTGCATTACATGATTTAATCGCACGAGAAGGGCCCGACTTGCTATTCTTGCAAGAAACGAAGCTGACAACAAGAGGTATGGATGTTTTTAAACGTAAACTGGGTTTTGTGAATTGTTTTTCTGTTGATTTTGAGGGGCGAAGTGGGGGATTGGGCTTGTTGTGGAATTCGGATTTGGGGGTAGAAATTAGGTCTTATTCAAAATACCACATTGATGCTCATATTAAAATGGATGATTTAATGGTGTGGAGGTTTATGGGATTATATGGCCATCCAGATGCATCACGTAGAACATATACATGGAACCTCATTAGAACTCTTAATTCTATTGAGCAAATTCCATGGTTAGTGGGGGGAAGATCTTAATGAAGTTTTACACCCACATGAAAAAAGAGGTGGAAGGAGTAGACCTGTATCTCAAATAGAGGCTTTCTGAGAGGTGCTAACCGAGTGTGAGTTGAGGGATTTGGGGTATAAAGGGCAAAGGTTCACTTGGTGGAATGGAATGGATGGAAATGCTCATATTTTTTAGCGTTTGGATAGGTTTTTGGGAAATGAGTTGTTGGCTCAATTATTTCCACATCTGGTGGTTCAGCATGGAAATGTTGCACACTCGAATCATCTAACAATTTTATTTGAGTCTTCTAATTTTTAGCCTATGCCGAGGAGACCAAAACAATTTTGCTTCGAAGCTATATGGGTGGGTGAGGGGCAATGTGAAAGAATTATCGAACAAGTTTGGAGTGATAGAGGAGGTAATCGGGGTATGGAAGAATTGCTTAACCTTATTCAAGATTGTGGTCAGCAGCTTAAGATATGGAACAGAAACTCTTTTGGGTTGGTAAAGAAGAAGCTGAATGAAGCTAGAGCAAAGCTTTAAAAAGTACAATTTAGTCATTCTCATGACCCGAATCCTGTAGGGCCTAGTCAAGCTAGGAATGAAGTTCAATTGTGGCTTGAGAGGGAAGAGGTGATGTGGTGCCAAAGATCAAGAATATAGTCTTTAAAAGAGGGGGATCAAAACACACGTTTCTTCCTTTCTTCTGCATCTACGCGAAGGAAGAGAAATGCTATACAAGGTTTCAAAGATGAGCAAGGACATCTCACTGAAGGTGCACAAAGGGATAAAATGATTGTTGATTTTTTTGAAGATCTTTTCCCCTCTACTGCATAGGGTGATCAAGAAGAAGTATTAAGCTTTGTTGACAGCATAGTTACGACAGATATGAATGCTGAACTTTCCAAGCCCTTTGTTGCAAATGAAGTCAAGATAGCATTGGATCAAATGTAGCCAACAAAGGCACTGGGACCTGATGGAATGTCTGCTCTGTTTTTTCAGACTTATTGGCATATAGTAGGAGATTCAGTCACAACGACGGTCTTGGATTCTCTCAATTCAGGTACCATACCATCTCAACTAAATCGGACACTCATTTGTTTAATTTTGAAGAAGAAAATCTGTGAGTTTGTCTCTGATTATCGCCTCATCAGCTTGTGTAATGTAGTTTACAAGCTTGCTTCTAAGGTCATTGTTAATAGATTGAAAGGTTTTTTCCTTCCATTATTTCTGAATCTCAGTGTGCTTTTGTGGGGGGAAGGCTAATTAGTGATAATGTGTTGATAGCTTATGAATTGGTAAATTACCTTCGGAATAAACGCCATGGCAAGAAGGGGTATATGTCCATTAAATTAGATATGAGTAAGGCATATGACAGAGTTGAATGAGGTTTTTTAGAGAAAATCATGCTCAAGCTAGGCTTTGCTCCCAGATTTGTTAACCTTATTATAGAGTGCATTAAAATTGTAACTTTTTCAGTTTTAATAAATGGACATGCTCATGGAAATATTTCACCTACAAGGCAAGGGCCGAGATCCACTATCCCCTTACCTTTTTCTTTTTTGTACAGAAGGTTTAATAGCGTTATTGAAAGCTGCTGAGGCTCAGAGGAATTTGAAGGGTGTAAAAATCTGTAGAGAGGCTCCAATGGTAACTCACCTTCTTTTTGCTGATGATAGCATTCTTTTCTATTGGGCTGATGTTGAAACAACCACTTTTATTCAAGGACTGTTGACTAAATATGAGATGGCCTCTGGGCAGAAGGTGAATAAAGAGAAAACTTCTATGGTCTTTTCAAAAAATGTAGATGCCAATAAACAGCGTGAGTTACTGCAATTATGGGGTATTAGGAACTTTTAGCAATATGACAAATATTTAGGATCGCTAAGCTTCATGGGGAGGTCTAAATATAGATCTTTTGAAGGCATCAAGACAAGAGTTTGGTCAAAGCTACAAAGCTGGAAACAGAAACTTCTTTCTCAAGGGGGGAGAGAGATCTTTATTAAAGCAGTTGCATTATCCATACCTACTTACTCTATGAGTTGTTTTAAATTACCTTTGACCTTATGCCAAGATTTAGAAAGAATGATGGTGAGGTCTTGGTGGGGACAAAGAAGTGAGGAGCGGAAGATCCATTGAACAAGTTGGAAAAATTTATGTGTGACCAAATTTAGAGGTGGGATGGGGTTTCGTGATTTACATTTCTTCAACATGTCTTTATTAGCTAAGCAAGGGTGGCGACTCTTGCAACCTGAGCATTCACTACTACAAAGACTTTTCAAGGCCAAATACTATCCCAATTGTTCTTTTTTTAAAGCATCTTTAGGATTAGACTCTTTCTTATGCATGGAAAGGAATTTTTGAAGCAAGGAAATGGTTGATGAAAGGATGCAGGTGGAGTGTGGGAAATGGTGAAATGGTGAAAATTTAGAAGGATACTTGGTTACCTGGACCCCGAATTTTACAATCAGAATTGGATATAAACACTGGTTCAGAATTTGATGAATCAGCAACAGTGGATAATTTAATTGATATGGCAACCAAAACATGGAAGGAACAACATATTAGAGCTCTCTTTAATCCAAGAACAGTGGATGAGATACTAAAAATTCGACTATCATCAACTCCTTGCATGGATAGGTGGATATGGGATAGGAAAGCAAATGGCAGATTCACTGTGAAAAGTGCATACAAATTGATCCATAATACCATGACTGGTAGCAATGGGGAAACTTCTATGCAGATACAAGATAGTCATCTTTGGAAGAAAATTTGGCATATGAAAGTTCCAAGGAAGATCAAAATGTTTGCTTGGAGAGTTTGTAAGGATATTTTGCCCACTCTTGTGAATCTACAGAGGAAAAAGGTGGTGGAGGAATCTTTATGTTGTTTTTGTTTGGATAATGAGGAAGATCTTAATCATGCTTTGTTAATCTGTCCTATTAATCAAATTGTTTGGCAGAAATATTTCCCTTTATTCAAGGTTTTTAATTCATATCTCACCTTTCTTCAAACTGTCTGAAGGATCCAGCTTTAAGGTAGTGAGGAAGAATTCACCTTATTCTTTGTTCTCTGTTGGAGCTTATGGTATAGATGAAATCAAATGCAAATGGACCAGAATATCATCCAACCTTTGCAAGCTGCTGAGCATGCCATATCAATCTGCAAGGCTTATAAAGATGTTTGAGATACTACATCACGACAGCAATTACAATAGCTAACTAAGTGGCAAGCTCCACTAGAGGGGTTTCTTAAAGTTAATGTTGATGGAGCTATCTTTGCGGATCAAAGGAGAGCTGGTATTGGAGTTGTTTTACAGGATACCAATGGAGCAGTAGTGATGGCTGCAAGCAAAACTGAGATGGAGGTGGACGAGGTAGCAACTATTGAAGCTATTGCTATTTTGAGAGGAATACAACTCTGTCTTCCACTTGGTATTCCGAATTTGATTATAGAAACTGATTGTCTTAATATAGTTCAAGAGTTGCAGTCCTCTGAAGCTTCGTATGCTAGTGCTGGGAATTTGTTTGCTGATATTAACCATCTTCTGTTGCGTTTTCAGGAAGTACAAGTGGTACATGTTAATAGAATGGAGAATGGGGTAGCTCATTCTTTAGCTAGAAATGCATGGAATATTGAGGGTATTAATGTTCGGTGGGATCAGATTCCTTCTTTTGTTCACCATTCTTTATGGTTTGATAACATTTGATGTATTGGTGTTTTTAATGAAGTTACTGGTTATCAAAAAAAAAAAAAAAATGAATATGAAAAGATTGAAATGTAGCTCTGTTTTTTTTTCCTGCATATGAAACTTTATGAAAAGGCTCATGTTGTACATACTAGTATATGTGCTTTGCTTACTGAGTTGTTGATAACTCACTTCTTATCTTCCTATTGTTTTTCAGATGACATCAATGACCTAGCTGGGAGTTTGAAATAGAATTTGGAGCTTTGCTAGCTATGGAATGGGTGGTCAAGTACTTAAGATTACCAATGTTATTAGAAGGGTTTGAAATGAGTATTTGGAGTTTTTATTGTTATTTGGATATCTTAGACTTAGTTAATTATTAGTTTATTATGTTAAGGTTATTTGAAGGTTGTAGAGACAAGGATTTATGTTAATTGTTTCTTTATGCTTTGATCAAAATATGAAGTTGATAAAGATGATTCTATGATTGATTGAAAACTTTGGAGATTTTATTTGTAATGGGAGACCCGAATATAAGTGACAGCTAGTAAATCTCCTACCCCCTCGAGGATGGGGCGTTACAATTTCCCACTAAGAAATTATGGTATGCACGCTTGAAATGTTTCAAAATGGTCCCACAAAATTGATAGTAGAACATGTATTTTTCTTTTTTGGGCTCTTGGTAATGGTGTACTATTCTTAGTTAGCAGTATTGGCATGGACCTAACATATGTGTATGTATATGATCCTGAGAAAGGTGGTGGGAAGATTCATTACCCCAGACGTGCCATCCAGGACTCCAGCAACAGCTCTAGATAAAGATGCGATAACTGTTGGAGAAGCATTGGAGGCGAGCTCTCTTTCAGCAGGTAACAAACCGGTTGAGCAAAGTGATGCTGCTGCAATACAAGCTGCGGAAATGAAGTAACCGGCAAAAATGAAGTAACACCCGGTGGTGTTGCTGCTATGGCGCAGTCTGCGGCCGATATAAACCCTCAAATAATGCCCGACCAAGCTAAGATGAGGCTCTTAGATATTCTATCGGTAATTTTACCAGTTTTCTTGTCATGATCATCGTGTTCTTGATGGTGGTTCATGTTAAAATATATTCAGTAGCTCTCTTTTTTTATTTGGCCTATAAATTTGTTACCTTCTGGGTGCATGCATAAATATGTGCAGGATGCGTCGGCAAGGCTGCCGGGGGACAAAGCAGTCACTCGAGAAGATGCTGAAAGGGTAATTGGTGTGGAGATAAGGAACAGGCGTGATATGAGCACAACTCCTGGAGGAGTAGCCGAGTCTATGGCCCCAACTGCTAGACTCAACCAGAACAAATATTAATACACGAGTGTACTTCACTTGTGTATATGAGTTAATCTTATTGGTTTTTTGTTTTCCTTTTGTATCAGTACGTGTTTCCCTTTTTGGGGGTTTTGGTAGGCAATAACTTTAAGAAGTTGGTTCTATTCTTTTGAGCTTAGTTCTACTCAAGTTGTAGGCCGCGAAGAGCATAGAGAGAGAGAGAGAGAGAGAGAGAGAGAGAGAGAGAGAGAGAGAGAGAGAGAGAGAGAGAGCAGCCTATCACTACATGTCTATGTTCATGTAATCATGCGAAAGTTCAAGGTCTGATACAATATAAGTTAGTAAGTGGATGTAATTTCCTATTTTCTAACTCAGTATATATCTGTGTACAGCTTATTTCGCGCACAAAATGGGCATCCCAAGTGACGTCGTGATAGTTTAAAAACATAGAGAACAAGACGACGGACGCAAACACATATAAATTAGATGTGTCTGCCAACAAATATAAATTAGACAAAGTTCATTGGACAAATCACCCCTACATATAAACTAAGAGTAAAAGAGGATGAAAGAAAATAAATAGGCAATAATCTAATAATTAATTGGTCTAAATTACCCATATTTCTTCGCCACGCCAACGGGGAGAGAATCAAAAGAGAGTTTGTTATAATCTTTTAGTAAATAGTAATGTTATATGCAGTTAGTGTGCAAGTTTTGTGTATTTTATCTGAAAGAAAAAAGAGAATTTTATCATTATTTTTTTATATAATTTTTAGATTTATCAATTTTTTTTAAAGAGATTGCGTGGAGCTTAATTCATCCGGAGTACTTGTAGCTGGAGGTCACAGGTTGAAGTGCACTAATTTGTTCAACTTCTTTTGGAGTGTAAAGTGGGATATCCATTTCCAATTCCTTTAAATCCTGCCTTGGTGAAAGTTGAAACATAATTGAATGGGTAGTATAGGATGAATCGGAGGTTTGGCTACACATAAACTGGACGCGGCATGACTTTCTTTGGGCAAGAGGCCCACACGCTAGTGGAGACTGGGTAGTGTTGCTAGAATTTTGAATATTTTGAGCCAGGATTAAAGTAGAATGCGCGACCATGTGCCATTTGGGGTGCAGCAAGCTAGCTTGTGCAGGCTTGGAAGGCCCATAAGGCTTTCACACTTGTCGGAATGGTACATTGCTTGGCTGAACTAATTGTAGATCGATGACCTAAGAGTTTGATACAAGTGCGCATTTATCACGTTAGTAGCCAGAAAGTAATAGATTAGCCACAACTTACACCCTGGTTTGTATGGGTGGTGGTTCTCAGGGCCTATTAATGATAGTACCACGATCAGTTGCTCCACTACTTTGCCCAAGTTGCTTCGGGCAAAGCTTAGGGTCATCATTAATGTAGAATATTCTACACTCTCTAGAATGATTCTAAAGTGCTGAAAATGGAATTGTATATATTTTCAAGCTAGCTATTACACTGAGGCAGTGCCTCTTTTATATACAAGATATTAAAGAATATTCTTATCCTAACAAAATGTACAGCTAATACATGAGTGATGCGTGAGCTGCAATGGATGATTTGTGGAGGCTGCTCTGAAAGGTTGTAGTGAGTGCTCCTGCATAATGGTGTGTGAAGAATCTGCAGCAGCAGTAGTAGCGTGACATGATGGAGATTCCTTTGTATCGGTCTTGCATGCATGAGTGTTGCTTAATGCTTTGACAGGCCCCCTCAAGTCAAGCAACAGTTGATGTAAGCATAGACTTGAACATAGGAGATTAAATCTTGCAATAGATAATGACTTGGTGAGTACATCAGCTAATTGGTCCTACCCAGAAATAAATGCAACTTCAGGTGACTTATTTAGAACTCGACTCCTCACGAAGTGGAAATCAATTTCCACGTGTTTAGTCCTTGCATGAAATACGAGATTATCACAGTAGAGTTTGGGAGGCGAGGTCAATGTGATGCCAAGGTTTTTGCACAGATGCTATATCCAGATAATTTGGGCTGTAGCATTTGCAATTGCCTTGAACTTAGCTTCTGTTGAGGACCTTGCAATTGTATGCTGCTTCTTGGATGTCCAAGAGATGAGATTGGATCCAGAGTAGATAAGATATGCACTTGTAGACCTTCGATCATAGGGGCAACCTGCCCAATCGGCATTCGAGAATGCATTGAGATTATGTGAGGAGGATTTGGAGAAGAGCAGACCGAGATTAGCTGTGTTTTTGAGGTATCTGAGTATCCTCTTTAAGGCTTGCCAATGGGAACCTGAGGTGAACGCATGTATTGACATACCTTGCTTATAGCAAATGCAAGGTCAGGCCTCGTAAGGAAAGGTATTGCAAGGATCTCACCGTGCTTCGGTACATAGATTGATCTTCAAATGGACCACCATCATGTAGAGTAAGTTTTTTCATAGTGACCATGGGTGTCTTCACGAGTTTAGTGGATTGCATGTTGATGCATTGAAGAAGATTTTCAATGTATTTCTTTTGGGTTAGTAGCAGACCTTCTAAAGTGTAGGTGGCTTCGATGCCCAAGAAGAAGTGCAACTGACCAAGATTAGTTATAGGAAGCTCTGTGCAAAGTGCATGCAATAGCTAAGTTATGAGGTGCATGTTTGAACCACTAACTAATAAGTCATCAACATAGACAAGCACATATAGTGCAGTTTGGCCATATTTGAGAACAAATAGCGAGGCATCAACAAGAGAAATTGTGAACCCAAGATCAAGAAGCTTTTCACTGAGACGAGAATACCAGGTTTGAGGGGACTGTTTAATTCCGTAAATTGATTTGCGAAGCTTGCATACATGGTTAGAAAATTGTGGATGAGAAAATACTGGAGTTTGGGCCATGTATATTTTCTTAGTGAGTGGACCGTGAAGGAAGGCGTTCTGGACATCATAGTGATGAATTGGCCAATTGTTTGTAACTGCAAATGCTAAGACTAGTTGAATGGTTGTAGCCTTGATGACAAGGGTGTAGGTTTCATCATAATTGATCCCTGATTGTTGTAGAAAACCGCAAGCTACCAAATGAGCCTTCCTGCACTCAATTGTACCTTCTGCAAGATACTTAGTTTGAAAAGCCCATTTACAAGAGATAAGATTTGGTGCTTCATGGGCTGGCACAAGAGACCAGATGTCATTTTTTAGAAGAGCATTAACCTCAGTAGATATTACTTGTTGACATTTTGGAAATTTTTGAGCAACAGACAAGCAGGAGTGGCTTTCGGGTGTGGGGAAGAGATGGGAGAGATGGGCATGAGGTGGGGGCCAAATGATGGTACCATTAGTAAAATGTTGTGGGTGAGTTGAACCAGTTTGCAAGCGAGTCATTATTGAATGTGCAGGTTGTTGAACATGGCGTGTGGGAGAGTTAGTTGGAGAAGAGCTTGGGGAGGGAGGACGTGAAGAAGGAATGGGATCTAGAATAGATTGTGAGGAATTTAGTGAGCCCGTGTTTGAGTTAATGAGGGGGAGTGGAACATGGGAGGATTTAGAGGAGGAAGTGTAAGTGGGCTTAGTGGAATGAGCAAAAGGAAAATGATGCTCATTGAACTTGATGTCTTTAGAAACATAAACACAGTGTGTAGGTATATGGTAGCAAATTGAGCCTTTGTGAGCTGGACTTGAACCAAGGTACACACACACTCAAGCGACCTGTAGTCAAACTAGTGATGGTTAAATGGTCCGGTTAATGGCCAACAAGCCAAACCAAACACACGAATATTTTTAATATCTGGTTTAGTGTTGTGAAAAAGGAAGAATAGAGACCGATGGTTTAAAGAAGGAGATGGTAGCATATTGATGATACAAACTGCATGTTGAAAAGTAGAAGGCCAAAGATGAAAAGGAGCATAAGAATGTGCTAAGAGAGCTAACCCATAATCAACAATATGTATATGTTTTCTCTCCACAATGCCGTTTTGAGTATGAGTGTGAGGGCAAGAAATTATGTGATTAATGCTCGAGGTGGAGAGATGCTCAATGAAGGACCTGAACTCCCCGCCCCAATCTATTTGAAATTGTTTGATTTTCTATGGAATTGCAGTTCAACATATGCTTTGAATTTGGCAAAGACTGATAGTGGTTGGGACTTGTTTTGCTAAGGAAACAACCAAGTATAACGTGAATAGTCATCAACAAAAGACATGTAATATTTAAAACCTTCAGATGAAATATAGGGCGAAGGCCCCCAAAGATCACTAAATGCAATTTCAAAAGGAAAAGAAGACTTAGTAACTCTAGCGAGGGTAGGTGCACGATGGTGTTTAGCCATGACACAAGCATTACAAAAAACGTTAGAAGAAATTTTATCATGCGGGAGTCCGTGTTGAAGAAGAATAGATTGGACGACTTTGAAAGAGGGATGAGCGAGCCTTGAATGCCAAAGTGACAGAGATGAAATGGTGCTGGAGTGAGCTTGTGGAGTTGGTACAGAGAACGTGTAGAGGCCATTGTTAGTTGTCCCTTGAAGTAGAGTTGTCCTGGTTGTGCAATCCTTTACAGAAAAACCATGAGAAAAGAATTGGAAGTAAGCATTGTTGTCAGCACAAAATTGTCGAACGGAGATGAGATTTTTGGTAAATGATGGAACACATAATAACTTGGATAAAATAAATTTAGGTGAGGTAGAAGGGAAGGTGGCAGAACCAGTGTGAGATATTTGTGCTAGGGAGCCATCACCAGCTCTGAGATGTTCATCATCGTGATGTTCAACAGCCTGTAAGTTCAAATTGGCTAACTCGTTGGTAACATGGTTAGTAGCTGCTGTGTCGGGGTACTAGGCACCATCATAGGATGGAGTGGATGAGGGAGGGGCTTGAGCAATATACGCTTGGTTGAATCGATTTAAGCATGTAATGCAATATGACCCACTTAACAAATAGGTTGATTGTCAGTAAAGTGATTAGGAGAGGCAGATGAGTTGTTACCTGATTACCCAGATGTACTATGGCCTCGATTAGTAAACGTTCGATTTCCACAATTGCGATTTCCATTTTTGTGTCCACGGAAGCCACGACTGCCACGACCAGGTGAACCAAAAGTAGAGAAGTTTGCAGTTGGTTCATGTGGGGAAAAGAGAGTTGCATTTGTTGTGTGGTGTTGCAATCGAGCTTCATGTGCAAGGAGGTGTCCAAGCAGCTCCTCTGTGGAAATGGGGTCTAACTGAGCAGTTACGGACGAGACCAATGCATCATAATCTGGTCCAAGACTAGCTAAAAAATAAGGAACAAACTCGCAAGAGGGCAAGGGACGCCTAGCAGTAAACATGGTGTCGACAAGGATTTTGGCTCTTTAATAATATGCTTGAATAGAGTCTGCAACCTTTTTTAGGGATGCAAGTTGTAGTTGTGTCTAAATCACACGAGCTTGAGATGCTGAGGCATAGGTTGATTCTAGGAAAACCAAACATCACGAGTAGAGGAGCATCCAATAACTTGAGCAATGATGGATTCGAAAAGTGAGGAAATCAGAACAGACATGACAAATTGGTCATGTTGCAGCTAGATTTCATGGTTAGGGTTTGGTGAGTTATCGGGAAGCTTGGCAGGGGGAGGTGGGTAGCTGCCATCAACATATTTGAATAAACGCTGTCCTCAAAGATAAGGAACAACCTAAACCTTCCAGAGGAGGTATTATTAGGGGTAAGTTTAATTGAGATAATATGTGAAAAGATGGGTGAGGGGAGGTGGGTGAGATAATATGTGAAAAGGTGGGTGAGGGAGCAGGAGGAGGAGGAGGAGGAAGAAGAAGAAGAGAAGAAGAAGAAGAAGAAGACTAAGCAGACATGATGGACATCGAGTCCTTTTTACTGCTCTGATACCATGCTTAAAATGGTATTATATATATTTTCAAGCTAGCTATTACACGGAGGAAGTGCCTCTTTTATATACAAGATATGAAAGAATATTCTTATCCTAACAGAATGTATAGCTACTACATGAGTGTTGCGTGAGCTACAATGGATGATTTGTGGAGGCTGCTCTACAGGTTGTAGTGAGTGCTCCTTCATAATGGTGAGTGAAGAATCTGTAGCAGCGTGGCATGATGGTGATTCCTTTGTATCGATCTTGCATGCATGAGTATTGCTCAATGCTTTGTATGTAGAAACAAAACAAAACGTGTGCATGTACACATCTACATGTCAATTGCGAGCGCAGAGTTGTTTGCATGGTGTGAAATATTCAAACCCATATCATAAAATAACAAGCCCAAAAGCACCTTAATTAAAGGCCCAAAACATTAGCAGCATAAAATACACAACATGATACCAATGTAGATTGAGTCATATATATAGAGTAAAAAACTTACAGTTGAAAAAATAATATGGGAACCAAAAAAGTACGAATGCATCTTTGGACAAATGAGGTAAACCCTCCAATGACAAGATTCCATAAGCTGGATGTACAATATTTAAAAACAAATACACCACATATGATTATTTAGACCTAAAATAAACGCCTAAACCTTAAAATTCTTAATCCTAATTGTTTTTAAAACTACCCATAACCACCACTTAGGCTATTAGTAGGGATGACGGCGGGAATAATCACCATCAATTTGGCCACTGCTAGGGTTGGCTGGAAATTTGGCAGTAACATGATCCCGAGCGGCGATCAGACAACCACCCTTATTTTTTAATTTTAATCTTAATTATTATAATTTTTAATGTTTGTAATGTAACGTGGTTGTCAAAGCCCAAAAGCTTATATGCCCGTGCCCTAACCTAATAGTATAATACAAGGATCTAATATCTGCTTCAAATAGCCCACATTTAGAACAAAATGGGTTTGGAAGCCTTTGGAGTCAGATTTTGAAGTCAAACTCGTACTAATTCTATCATATATATATATATATATATATATATATATATATATATATATATATATATATATATATATATATATAATAAGTAATTAAAATGTTGGTGCAAAGTGACTACAAAACAAAAAATAGTGAGATAAAAGTTTGCTTCAAGGCACGTTACAATGTCACTTTCTTTAAGACAAGATTCGCACAAACCAATAACGTTATGCATGCACATGGGTGATAAGCGAATTTGCCTCCAAAATACAATAAAATCCAGAACAAGTCTATTTGTCTAACTATGTTATACACGTACAAAATTAAACCCTGAATACCCTAGATTTTACTATTCAACTAAGAGATTGGAAACCTGTTCTCTACAGAATGAACAGATCCTAATAACTAGTTTTGAAGAAATGAGAACTTTTGAGAGAGAGAGGATCTTGAATTTGCCTTATGAGATTATTAAATTCGTAGGCCAATGGATCTATTTATATTTATTGTGCCTATTACCAAGTAGCACAAAGGTTGGACTTGGTCCAACGATCACCATGCTTCTCCACCAACTGGTTTGCCCAAGTTTAAGTCCCAACTAGCATGATTTGGGAGTTTTATTTTGAATAATTCTGCTTATCATTGTCACACACCACATATATATAATATATATATATTTATTTTCATTTTCCTATAACAAGTATGTGGTGCATAGATTATAAGTATAATAACTCAATTAGTTTAACAAGAATAAAATACAAAAAATAAAAAATAATTTTAAAGTAAGTAAAGTGTGTGGAGTAGAATGATGAGTAGCATCCCTTTTTTATTTTTCCCATGTATTGCAACACCTCGCGCTGGTGCTCCTTGACACACACCATGGTTTGAGTGGAGCAAACTCTACATAAATCAATGAAAACCCCTCTTGTCACAGGGCTGACTTGAACCCAGCCCTTTGGGTAAAACTAGGGCATCAATACCACAAAGCCAGTGAAAGGTTTATAATGTATATATGGACCCAAAATAGTTCAGAACCTCCAAAATAAAATCCAAAATATTATTAATAATAAATATAATATATAATTAATTATTTTGAAGATTTTTTCAACAATCCCCCACCATTTTCAAAATACAGTATAGTTGGAATAGAAAAACTTATACATAAATAAAGGTGTCTTTTGGACTTGAACCTTCACATAGTGAAAATATATCAAAGCAAACTAGATGGCATAGTAGACATGCTTTGAACTAGCGATTTTATATGTTAACCGGATATATCTCACTTATAAATTTTCTTCTATTTGGGTTTTTCATAAGAGTCGGCACATGGATTGGCCTTGCGTCTATATCCTTGCTACATGAGTGCTCTAGAGACAAAGCCTAATTCGCATAGGAGGTGGCACCACCCCCGACACTCATATAGGTAGATTTATTGAAATTGTCCTGTAACTAAACATTTTAACAAAACCATATTATAAGTCTATTAAGAACTTATTGCTTAGCCTCTCATTTTCATTACAGTATCAAGCACTTCAAACCTTGGGATGGTAAATTAATTTGAACACTAATTTTGATATCATAGTGCTTGTAAACCACGAACATATAATGTACTTTACTTATTGAACTCAATTCGTGATATGTTCAAGAATTGAGTTGAGTTTTCATTATTGGTGATTTTATTGTTTTGGCTTTAAACCCATCCCTTTGATGTCCCATATTAATTCTCTTGCAAGTTCTTTAGTTGATGGATATACTACTTTCGGTAATGTCTCGTAAAATCAATTGTAATTACTCTATTTGTGAGTAATTGCCTTAATATGTCTAGACTTGCCATTATATATATGGCTTAGCCATAACAGTATAACTTGACTACCACAATGCAAAGATATTGGTGGCATTGATTCTGGCCAAATCTGAGATCTCTGTCAATAATTTCTTAGCCGCTTGTCTCTTTGCTATGAGAAGTCAATGCAACCCAACCTTTATGGTTGAGTAACTATGCATGCTTGCTTCTTTGATCTCAAGAGATTAGTCATCCACCAAGGGTAAATATCCACTCACTAGTTGATTTGTAATCATCCTTCTATAACCAAAGGAAGTCCGTTGTACTCAATACCATAATCCATGATATTTCTCAAATACCATAAATTGTTTTGTACAACTATCCTAATAACTTGATCATTTAAATGCATTATATAAACATAGCAATATATGGAAAATCACGTATAGAAGTCACATTGTTTATATGTTTGCATGCATATTCATAAATTAAATCATATCATTTCAAGGCTTCTAGCATTAATGTATTCTAAATGACATAGATTAAACAAAACATTAGCTTAATTAATAATGTCAAGTTTAAATATGCCTTCACTCAGATATCCCTTCCCCATAAATTTGCCCTTTTTGTTCGATACAAATTTATCTAACTCAAAAATCAACTTAAATCCAAATTTATTCAGAAGACTACCAAATATAAGATTATTTCTAACTTTTAGCAGATACATGTCTTTGAGAGTAAGTATTTTTCCGGAGGTAAACTCCATTTTTATTATACCTTTGCCTTTAACTACGATAGTGGATGAATTTTCCATGTAAAGAACATGATCATCTTCCATTGGCTCACACCTATTGAACAAACTCTTGTCTTACAGATATTCATTGTTGTTCCTGAGTCAATCTACCAAGAGTTATCTTCTTCAAGAGGGTTGGTCTCAAAGATCATAGCCTCAAAATTATCTCTAGAACTAGAGTCCTATATTTTCAGTTTAAGAAAACGACATTTTATTTTGTAATGGTCATGTTTGCCACAATGGAAGTAACTTACTCCCAAATTCTTCTGATTCTCATTTTGGAAGTGACTTTATTTTCTTCCAAAATTATTCTTTCTCTTTCAGTTTTCACATCCGGATTCATTGGGTTGTCAAAGTTTACGGGTCTTTCCTTCCTTTACCGTGTGCATGTTGGAGGTCAAAGAGTCATGTTCTTCCTTACTTTCTCTAAGCTTGATTTATTCTTCTATACGAAGATAGGTAACGCTTCGTTCCCAAAGATCTGGAGAGTTAACTTTTATCACTTAATATCAATTTCAATATGACAACTATAAAATTCAGAAAACTCCATAAAATAATAATTTTCACTCAACCCAAATATTCATGTTCTTTCATAGGGACAACAAAGAAATTCTCAGTAACATAAATTAAAAACTCCCCAATGACTCAAAAATATCCTTAACTCATCAAATCAAAATATTTGAAAATAAATCAATTTAGTAACTATGATTTTTAGATAAGCACTTGTACCCTCGGACACTTATTCCACTACGATTATCACACATTGTTAAAACTTCCAACTCTTATTCTCCAATTGAACTATCAAAATTATCTAAAAAAATATTTGGAGATAAGGGATGAGTTATCAATAACTCAGTAAGCAGAGAACATATACTAGTGTACAAACTGAAACATTACATCAGAACATAATTCAATGTTTAACCCTCGTGGTAGGGTTGTGTAAACCCTGGAGGCCAACCTAGCAGAAACAGAATGTGAATATTTCCTTATTATTCTTAGAGTTTTGAGTGTGCACATAGGAAATACTACATAGAAAACCACTTTGCTTCCAAAGTGGGTACAACAGAAATAGAAAAGTTGGTACCAACCCGAACTGATGACACAATTTTACACCCGTGGTAAGGTCAGAACAGAATAAAAACATAAAAAGAATGTCATGCCAGAGGTTTTCAGAAATCACACCATATCATATCAGAGTACAAAATATTTTCAGAACATAACAGAATCAGGTCACAAAAATATAATTTACGCACAAAATTTCATATTCGCTCTCTTTTATATAGTTCAGAAATAAAATACCAAAATAGCTCATATCTACACCAGTCATGCCAGAAAAATACTTTATTCTTATACAAAATTTAATGAGTAATGCAAAACAAATAACTAAGGTGTTTCAAAATTATTTTCATAACAAAACATACATACTTTTTAAAATCAAACATGTTTCATTTTCCTTTTATGCAAAGTTTAGCATAGGAATCCCGCTTACTTGAATTTCTTAACTTTTTGAAACTTTCCTCAACAATGCCGAACAAATATCAATCATCACCTATAAAATAGTCACGTAATTCCCGTAAATTTATACTGGATCACTTATTTCAATATTTAAGCCTAAGATGACTAAATAACCTATTTTAATTCTTCAAGAACCTAAATTCTCAAAATTCCTTAAATACCATCCTTTTCCAAAACAATCAATTATACACTTAATATACTTAACCTAATTCCAACTCAAACATTAGCCTATTTAAGAAATCAAAACCCAACCCATTTAAAAAAGAAAGGTCGCTGAAATAAAAATATTACCCAACCCAAAATAATTTAGAGCCCGAACTCAACCCAAAAATATTTTACTTCAAAATAATTTAACATAACACACTCATTGAAATAAAAATAAAAATAAAAGAAACCAAGTAGAAAACAAGCCCACTTAAATAAACCCAATAATTTTCTACAAAAAGACTTGACTCAATGTAAAATTGATTGACTGAAATATATTTTAAAAAAAAAACTCAAGCTTTGGTTTATAAAAGTAGAGGGCAAAGTTGTAATTTACCAAAAACAAGGATTCCTACCATCTTTACGGAAGGCACTTTATGAAAAGAGTAATGCTATATACAATCGTGGAATGTGTAAACGACGCGCAATTGCTTTGAAAAAGAGTGGGGTCCACGATTAAAAAGTTAGTTTTTTTTTTTTCATATGGATCCCATATTAATTCACTTTTTTCAAAGAGACTACGTGGTACTTGCACAACCACGACTACAAATATCATTTTTCTTACGAAAATATTAGAACCCAAGTTTTGTTTTTTGTTTTTTGTTTTGTAGGGATATTATACAGTCACAAGACCAGGGTTGTGCAGAGGAGGCTTACCATGGGGGGAGGGGGGCAGCTGGGAGATGGCTGAGACACGGTTGGACTAGGCGGCTGCACATTGAGAGAGAGAGCTCGGTGTGAGAGAGAACGAAGCTCACCGTGTGACTGAAGGTGACTTGGTAGCTTTCTCACACGGTGGTTACAGGATTGGGGTACAATGGCTGGCCAGAGGGTTGTGGGTTGGTTGCAGTGGCTCACAATGTTGTGGTAGATGCTCTGTTTGGGGAGCAAAAACAAAGGTCCCCTTTCGGTGATGGCTAGTGGTGGCTCCACGTACATTCATGGCACGTGCATGAAGTGGAGTCTATAGGGGCTGTGTGTGAACTTGTGCAACACGTGAAAATAAAGTGATGAAAATAAAAAATAAATAAACAAAAAGACTCTTTTATGAATTTTTGGACCTTGACTCAAACAAAAAAAAAAAAACAATAATTCAACTAGTTTAAAAAAAAATATCTCTGCCCATAAAAGGATTTTTAAACTAAATACCAAACCCAAGGTAAAATCATAAACTACCAAAACAAAGATTTTAGGCCCGTAATCTATATTTAAAAAAATATATATTTCAAAACTCAAATGACCTTTTCGCACATATAAAAAAAAAATCCAAAAATTCTTTAAAACAGCCTCACACTAGACCTGGGTGTAACGAGATGTTGGTATAACTCTTCTAGAGACATTGCCTCCCTTCTATGTTTCAAGCTTCTTTTATAGTTTTTCCATGATTGATGAAGTTTATCAATAATGGAGGAAACTGATATGGATTCATCCATTTTCATCTCATGTTGAGAGAATTGATCAAGAATATGTATAATCTAATTGAATTGTTCAAGAACAAGCCTAGAATCTACCATAGTATAATTGAAAGATTTTGTAGCTAGAAATTTATTACTTGTAACATCTTCTAAAAGATACTTAGCCTTAAGTGTGTGTCATAGCTAGACCCTAGGCTGTTGCTTTGTTTTTGTACGCATCTAACAATGTGTCAAACATTGCATTTCAAATATGTCCCTTGCAAATGTAGTCATCTTGTTCCCATTTGATCATTGGCCAACTTTAAGCGATTGTCTCATCCTTGTTTGTAGAAGGCTTAGGAGTGGTTAGAACCCTTGAGTTTTACAAAATTCGAAGCAAACTCTCTCAAGCATTGTCTTAAGATTGTTGGTAGGGCTGAAAACCAACGAGTTGGGGTCGGTTTTGGCGCCAAACCGAAACCCCACCGACGTGGGAGAATGATACTTACAACTGGCCGAAACCTATCGACTGGGGGAGAGAAAAACTGATTCCATCGGTCTCGACTTGCGTCGGCGCGATCTTCGGTCTATCGTCAGTGTCGTCTATGGCAGAGGAGCATCATCTGCGACTCTGTCATGGGTGTGTAAAGAAGCTCTGGTAGAGAGAAGTATAGAAGAAACCCTGGCTGGAAGATGAAGACAGAGAAGAAGGAAGGGGGGAGTTCGTTTAATGCCCTTTTGGAACGATGTCCTTTGGCTTGTTTGGCTTAAGCCAAACGGCATGGTTCCACTAAATTTTTTTTCTCAATCAAGGGTCTTAAATGACGCAGTTTCACTCATTAAAGTGAAACGGAGTCGTTTCTCTATAGGTAGAAAATAAAAGAAAAAGCTTATAGCTGACGTCGGCCGGTTCAACAGTTTTTCCTAGGGTCGAACTGCAAATTAAACCAGGCAATGTCAGTTCATGTATATTTAACTCAACTGTCGACCGGTTCTTTGCCAGTTTTGATGTTCAACGGTCTGTTGCCGTCGGTGTAGGCCAGTTTTTTGATTCGGTGTACAACCCTAATTGTTGGTGCAAAGAGGTTGCAAAACAAAAATTATTGAGAGAAAAGTTTGCTACAAAGCATTTTACAATGTCACTTTCCTTAAGACAATATTCACTTCCACTAATAACGGTATGCACACGGGTTATAAGTGAATTTGCCTCCAAGATACAATAAATCCTAGAGCAAGTCTATTTGTCTAACTATGTTATGCACACACGAAATTAGATCCCAAATACCCTCAGACTTTAGTACTATTCAACCAAGAAATTAGAAATATGTTCTTTGCAGAATAAACAGACCCTAATAACAAATTTTGAAGAAATGAAAACTTATGAGAGAAATAGAATCTTGAAATTGCCTTCTAAGATTGTTAAATTCGTAGGCCAATGCGTCTATTTATACATAACCAAAGGCAGTAAACGAAAAGTTATAACTTTTCATTTTTCTGAAATCTAATCTGAACATGTATATTTATTATGCATGTTACTATGTGATACAAAGGTTGGACTTGTTCCAATGGTCACCACACTTCTCCACCAACCGGCTAGCCCAAGTTTGACTCTCACTCGGCACTATTTGGGCATTTTATTTTTCCCATGCATTGCAGTGCCTCACGCTTGTACCCCTTGACGCACACCATGGTATGTATGGAGTAGGCTCTTTATAAATTAATAAAGAAAAATGATATCTACAATCATGTAGTGTGCAAGTGCAAGCGCCGTGCAAGAGCCACGCAATCCCTTTAGAACAAGTAAGTAAATATGAGTCTTACATGAAAAAAAATTAATTTTTTAATAGTGTGCTCCACTCTTTTTTAAAACGATTACGCGGCGTTTACATACTTCACGACTGTATGTAGCATTACTCATCAATATAAACCCCTCTTGTCGTGGGCGTGATTCGGACCCCAACCACCCAGCCCTTTGGGTAAAACTAGGGTATCAATACCACTAATCCAGTGAAAGGCTTTTAATGTATATATGGACCCAAAGTATCATAAGCCTTATAAACTTTCCATAACTTATTTTTTCCTAATATAATTCAGAACTTCCAAAATAAAACCCAAAATATTAATAATAATAAATATAATATATAATTAATTATTTTGAAAATATTTCTGACATAAAATTATATTTATAAAAATAATTTTCAATTAACTTGATGTTTTATAATTAAATAAAAATACCACAATTTCATATTTCAAAAATATCTCATAAGTATTCCTTTTGCATGCAATGAATGGATGGCATTGTAGAGATTAACTTCAAACCGGTTGTGTCGTAAAGAGGGGATTTACACCCTCCAATAACTGACTGACACATTATTATTTTAAGGAGAAAAAAATAGAACCGGCCTCACTCAAAAAATCACTCTTGTACGTGTGCTCCTTTTTGTCCCCTCTCTCTCTTAAGCTGAATGAAAAAAATTGGTCTTCTCTCTCTCTCTCTATCCCTCTTTCCCTCTTCTCAAGCCGCATCCCGCAGTCTCTCTCCTCAAGCGCATCTGAAATCTCATGCTCCTACAAATTATTTTTTCTTCTCGACAGTTATGGATAATAAAATCTAATTTGCATAGCTCAATGATGGATCGGATGTGTCACTCAGAACTTTATATATATCTAGTCTAATTTAATGCAATTTAGCTCTTCCAATCAAAGTTTTGAATATCGTACTGGTCAAGGCACTGGAATGAAATATTTCAGTACCGATACCGTTTCGTACACCGTTTCGGGATAGTCGATATATAAATAAATTATATATATAAATTATATTTCAAAATAATAGTCTATATATGAATAAATTATACATGAATACATATATATAAATTATAAATAGTCTGGTCTGAATTGAGGATCAAAAAATGAGCTTACAGTTTGAAGAAATGAAAAAAAAAAAAGGGTAAAGGCCGAAATACCAGCCGGTACGTAGGCCGGTATAGGCCGAAATATAGGCCGGTATGAAATAGATACAATACCTGTACCGGCCGGACCAGTGGCCGGTACGGTACGGTATTAAAAACAACAGTTCCAATACTTTATTTATTGAATGGGGATGTCAAGCAGCGTCTCATGTTCACTTGTTAATTTGAAATTGAAATTCTCAATGTACCCCTGTAAAATCACGAAATTATCTACCAATTTTCTTGAACAAAATGGTTAGATCTCAATATTATGATTATTAAACGAATGAAATATTTAAAGAAAATAAACAAACTTGCATAACACAACCATTGGTTACAAAGGGAAATATTTTGAAAAACTCTTTAAAGGTAAAACCCTACAGGACAGCCAAATCCAGAAAAATCAATCTTATTATTTAAAAATCAATTACAAGTATTAATCAATTATAAAACTTTTACAACTTGACTCTCTTACTTGTCCAAACGATCTGTTTTTCTTCTACCGCAGTAGCAGCTAGAACCTCTAGTGATATTCAAATATTGCATTTTCTCATGAAACTCCAGTGGCTGAAATCCAATCAACGATCCTTTACAGTTGAAGCACGATCACACTCAAGGAGAGATGAAAGACAAAGTGAAATTTTTCAAGTGAATTTTCTCTCACAAGAACTCAGAATATCCTCTCTAGAATTCCTGGCTAAAACTCGTTACAGAGTTATAAAATTGAATCTCTCTAAACAGAAAGTCCAGAAAGAGTTCATGTCGAGATAGGATTCTGCTGACAGTTAGCAATAGTCGTGAAGACGTGTCCTGACGGATTGCTAACATTTTGTAATAACTCTTTCTTGCGGTGACTGATCTCTGTTCAACTTTTGTTCTAGATAAATCTAGATCTTCATGGACTCAATTTTTATCTAAACAACTTATCTAAAGACCTATAAGACTTCTAGATAAATTCAATATTGTTTAGAGATAAATTAATAATTATTTTACATTCATCCAACAATTATAAATATAGTGATAAGATAAGTCTTATCATTTAGTCATCTAATTTTAGCCAACTTTTATATTTACATAAATGAATTTTGTTTCTTTTTTATACTGGTTTTGAGATTTGAAGTATAATGGCTAGAGGCAACTTTCTGATCTTTTGTGAGACTTGAATCATGGTTTTGGCTCAAAATTGTTGATGTTATGGTTGTGAATCTAGTATATTTTATCTTTTCTAAAAAAAAAAAAAACGAATCTAGTATATTTTATGTATTTAGGAGCTGATGTTGTGTTTGTGTTCTTTTTATCTAGCTGTGAGTTACTAGTTAGGGAGTATCTGGTTGAGTTTGTGGCCATTCATTTTCTGTAACTTGATTTATACTTGCTCGGATTGTATGGGGTAAAATATATTTTAGTTGTGAATCTGGGCTGATGTACGTTTTAGGGACCGATATTGATAATCTGGTTGAGAGAGAGAGAGAGAGAGAGAGAGAGAGATCATTACAATTTTCTTCGTTCGGCTTGAGAGAGGTAGAGTGGAGAAGCGCGGAGAGGTGATTGTTTGAATCAGATAGTTCTGCTTTTTAAAATGATGAGGTGTCGGCCAGTTATTAGAAGGTGAAAATCTCCTCTTTACACCTCAACGGGTTACTAGCCTCTGATCTCGTCCTAGGGAAAGCATCCAATGAGATGGTGATGAGGCCAATTTTGAAGGACAATTATGCAGAAGTATCCTGCATCGTCCACGTAGACGACATTGATCTGTCATGAACCAGCTTTCTTCTTTGGCAGTGGTCACAAGTGCACTGTCCTTTCTCTGCAATTAATACCCCTTCTCCAAAAACTAGGGCAAATACTCCTAATTTAGTGCTTTCTCTAAAGACAAACCACTTTTTAAAAAAAATATATATATATATATATATTTAGAAATCTCGTGCAATAGCATCTGATGGTGAATGGGCAACTTTCCTGGTGTGATATCGTATACTGTAAAAGGTAACATTGGATAGAATCTTGTAGTACGTAATTTTGACGTAGATCATTTAAAAAATAAATGTGAGGCTTATTATTAAAAATAAAATTTATGTGAGTCTTATATTTATCTATTTTTTTTAAATATAACATATGATATTTAAACATTTTTAAATTGTAAATATCTTTTCCATACGGCAAATTATATTTTCAAAGCCGCTTTAGAGCGGTCGGGCTGTTTTTCAACCAATAACAGACACTAATTAAATTTTAACACCTGTATTATTTTACATTAAGTAAAAAAAAAATACATCACACTGGATTATTATCTGCATCACCACTAAGCCCGAACAGTCTGCCAGAGATAGAGAATCAAAGAGGGTCCCTTTTTCTTTTATCTTTCTTCGATTTTGTATTCAATCGAATAAACTTGCTGGGTGTAAAGCCACAAATTTGAAGTCTCAATGCCTTTTCATTTCATCGTTTTATTTTTCCTAATCGGATTGCAATCTTTGTATCATTGTCTGATTCTTTGAATATCGCTGTTTTTTCTGGTTAACTCTTGTAATACCGATAATCATTAGCCCAACAAATAAAATAGTCGTTACCTCTTTGTTTGGTTCGCGAGAAAAAAGAAATAATAAAAAAGAACATAATCGTGGGAGTAATCTTTAGGAGCCACTTCCTAGAGTGTTTCATCCATTTTCTCATTTTCCCCTGTTCTTGCCAGAGAACTAACCAGACCCTACAATGCAACGAAAATAGAATCCAACCCAAGGCTACATAAAAAACTCACGAGATCCATCCCTTAAAAGTAAAGCACCATCCCTTCAAAGGAAATACACGTTGACGCTTTACATTGGTTGTGAGGCTTCCAAGGTTAGTTAATGGTTACCCACTTACTCTCCCTTTACTCGGTAGTGTTTGGAGATTCCTTACTGTTTGGGGATACGAAGCCATGGAAAAGAGTTTGTGAAGAGATGTCGACAGAGATCAACCTTCTTTTTGAGAATGGAAATACCTTCTTGCCAGTCTCGTTTTTCAGATTCTCTATTTTTATTGATTGATGGATTATCCCTGTTTTAATTTCACAAACAATTTCTAAGATCTCTAGTTCAAATATTTTCGTTTGTCCTGCAGCAGGGAAGAGATTAGAATGGAGGAGTTTGCATGCATTTCTTTCTCCTGCAGTGGGTCACATGATAGATAAAATGTTAGACCTACTTGGAGGTCACCCATTGGAGGGCTGCTGATTGGAGTAAAACAGTCCGACCGGTTTTAAGATTTACTCTTATATTTTTAGCCAGATTTCATCCTATGCCAAACAGAAGTGATCAAATATAAAAAGATTATATAAAAATAAATTCACAAAATAGCGTGGTTTTATATAATCCGTTAAATTTACTTTATAATAAAATTAATTATACAATCTAATGTACAACGTAAAGTAATGTTACTTTGTGAATTTATAGCCAAAGTATTTCTCCAATATGATTAGTACTGGCGCTCAAAGTTCAAACACCAGAGACGAAATTCTCCCAAATTAATTTTTTGGGGAAAATACAAAAATGAAAGGCTTCCCTTGGTGTATGCAATCTAATTGCCCACTAGATTTGTCATTGCTATTTACAAACAACATTTGGTCTATTTTGAGGCCAGATTGCATCCTAATTATATTCCAGTTTTCCCGGGTGTTTCAGGTAGCTTCAACCCGGCCTGCACCAACCTGATCATGAGTGATGATTATCCATAGAAGTTAAAACAGGCATGACCCGGTGGCCTAGTACCACTCAGGCGTCAGATCGAAGATGTAGAAATTTCATGGAAATAAAGAAAAGCAAATTTTATCAAGATACTGCTCGATCGACATTATAGAATGCATGTCGTCGTGCATGGGACACAGTATAAGACAAGTCCTTCCTGGCCGGAGATCTTATACAGAGTGATAACATAATCATATGTCTCTGATATATCACTTTCCTATGTATCATTGCAGATCACAGTGGACCAACGTCTATGCCAAATGCATCGATTATTATTTTTATTTAATTCCAATAATGCAGAAAGTAGCTAAAAATATTGCCTTGGTACGTACGTATATATGTATAGTCCACATTTATCTTAATTTGTGCAGTAAATGAGTGCTTTGTTTTTAGGTTTTCTGGAGCTAGCAGTACAGGAAATGATCTGTCTGCAATGTTAATGAGTTCTTATTGAGATGTACATACGTACAGATTGGCTGAAAACTCTCTCCAAACACGCTTTTTTGCCTTTAACGGCATCTCTCGTCGATATATCTACAGGTTTCCGTGACTAGCTAAACGGTGTCCTTTTCACAGTTATGCATGCCAATTAAGTTATGATTACTCATTCCTATATATAGTCACAAAACTTCAAAATATTGTAGCAAAGTTTACTATCTATTAATAGTACTTATTCTACTCTATTATGTACAGAGGTGCATGTGATAATTGATATTGCTTAAATGGTAAGATTTGATTTGTAAAATTTAAATTTTAAATCAAATTATATATAATACTTAAGCAGTATGTGATGTAGATATCTTAGAATAAGACTACTTATCTATTTATAATGTTAAGCATGTAGTTTCTATCAACTAATTACTTGGATTGAAGAATTGGCAATTAATTGTAATTCATTCTTTTAATCTCCAACTCTAGCTGCTCATTAAAATGATATTTTTTAAGTGTTTATTCATTTAATTGGTCTATTGATAAAATATCATCACGTTAAATATGTGTGATAAACACTAAACAATATATAATACCACATGACCACCTACCACATGATGTAGACTCTCTCTCTTTCTCTCTCTCAATGCATATAGCCAAACACTATTAGCACAAATAAATAGGGCCTCACTCCTCGAGTCTTTCTCTCACCTGTCTTCCTCTATAATTTCTAATATTTCCGTCTCTCTCTCCTAGCTAGCTAGCTAGCTAGGCCTGCGAAAGTGAATCTAGCAGATCAAGAGTACTCGTGAGGATGCCAATTAGCACACTGGGAAGAAACATCAACCTCTGTTTCATGAAGATCAAATGGCCTCCCTCACCCCAATCCCCTTCATCACAAACCACAGATCATGATCATCATCATGACCATACATTAATACCCACCACCACCTCCACATCAACCCGCATGATCAGAAACTTTAACTCCCTCTATGACCATACCTCTGACTCATCTGACTCCTCTCTCTGCGCCACTGCCTCCTCCTCCTCCTATGTCGAGCCCAACCAGGATGAAGACACAACCGCCACCGCTGCAGACTTCGCCTCCGCCTTTGCCTCCCAACGCTTCTTCTTCTCCTCGCCTGGCCGCTCCAACTCCATTGTCAAATCCACCATTGATGAGCTGAACTTACCATCCATTATTGCAGCAGCACAAAAGCCAGAGAAGGTGTTCAACAACGGCGTGCCGGTCCCCAAGTACTCACCGGACCCCTACGCCGACTTCAGACGCTCCATGCAGGAGATGGTAGAGGCGCGTGAGCTCGTGGACGTGAAATCCAACTGGGAATTCTTGCATGAGCTTCTTTTGTGCTATCTTGCGCTCAATCCTAAGAACACCCACAAGTTCATTGTGGGAGCTTTTGCGGATCTACTCGTCAGCCTCATGTCGCAGCAACCGTCCGAGGGTTATAGGCACACAGATCCTAACCTTGCTCGTTGCTATGAATAACTGTGAAACTTCAATACGGTTAAATTAAATTAAGGTGCTTAAGACATGCAAAGCATGTACATGTAACGTGGGTGTCAGTTAATATTGATGATCAACTATATAGTTGTGGGGAACTAAGGTTGGTCCACCTTTTTAGAGTAATCTATTAATTATTTCAGCCTTATCCTTCATGCTGCATGCATGATTTCTTTTCATATACTTGCATGATTTATTTTCCATGAGACATTTATATATTTTTAGGCGATTTTACTTTCAAGTTCATCTTGTAATTAATGTTACATATATATGTAGAAAGGCAATTAATTAACGTCGCGCGTATTGTTTAGGTAATTTGAGAATTGAACATTTTTAGGCATGATACAAGCGACATATGCATTAACTTTTAGGTTCCATATATAAGTAAGACGTACATACAAAACACACTGATTTTTCAAGTTTCAACCCTGACCCCCACCCTCTCTCGGAATGGGATCCTTTGTCCTTTTGCTTGGGTAGACACAACTCATGGTTTATTGTTACATTTTGAGAAATAATATTTGAATACTCAAGCACCATGCATTTTTTTAGAAAAAATTAAATAAATATGAGATTTATATGAAAAAAATAATTTTTTAATCATATATCTTACTCTTTTTCAAAAAAGATATGCAGCGCTTGCACAACCTATGATTATATTTAGCATTACTCGTGATGATATTCAAAGATTTAAAGAATTAATTAATTAAGAAATAGTGATTTTATTTTCTCTCTTTTTCTCATGATGAAAAGGACAATTGCAATATTCAGGAGTTTGTCACCATGCTTCATCATATATATGTTTAGCAGTGGCATGCAGCTTACAATGCATTGAGAATAAAAATGGAACTTTATTCCTTTCAGGAAATTTCATTGTGAAGTCTCTTTCGTTATAATGGCCAACATGCGTGCTTACTTTATAATTACAAGCGACATGATCGTATTTATTGCTTCTTCTTTTTTACCACTACCATCCAAGATTTCAATTTGTAGGTTCCTTTCCTCCTGGCTACCAAACGACATAAAATTCCATCGTGTACATAGAAAAGAACATTTCAATAGCCAGATAAAACGTACTGATACATGTGAAATTAGAACTGAAAGCTCAAAAGATAGCTTCTAAGTTTCAAAGAACTCAATCCTTTGAACTTACTGTACTAATTTTCCATGTGATTCTGAAGTTAGTATAATTTTGTCTATTGGGAAGCCAATATAGTATATATGTATGCATAGATGGATAGTAATATTATATAGTATGGATAATGATGAAACTGGAACATAAACAATGATGATATACAAGTACTCAAATAATTGGCAATAATCAATAAAACTAGTACAGAATCACTGTTTCCATAGGACAGAATCCTAGCATCAAGACAACATTTAGATTAAAATGAAGACAAATATGAACTAATAATTTAGTACTGTCAAAACAGAGACAATATCAGGGAATCTTGATTTTGTGTCCCTTGTTTTCTAATATTTCAAAAGAGGAGTTGAGGATAAGCCCCACACAAGATTCGGTAAATGACTAGATGCCAGTAGTGATGACTTGTTTCTGCATTGATATGATTCTTATTGGTTTACTTGATATCAGGGGCTTGCTTTTAAGAAACTAAAAACAAAACAACAGCGAGGATATCATCCGAAGCACCTTCCTTCGTGTTTTGTTGGTGATTTAACTTAATTCATTCGAGAAAAGTGGATTCCAGTCTTTTGAATCTGTGGAAACCCGAAGAGACGGGCTTCGAGTTTACGTAGTTCACGCTTACCAGCGGCTTACGACATTCCTTGTTGACGCAATACAGTGCTTGTGTATGACAACCATCACACGCAATGTCTTTCACATGTGACGGACTGTGGATTGTGTAGTACGATTAGAACAGGTTTGAATCGTTTGATGATGTTCAGTTTTAAGAACAGAGACATAAATAAATTCCATGAACAGAATGATGGATAGATTGATTTGGAAGCCAAGGAGAGCATCCAAAACATATTCCACGAGAGTTTGCATACTAGGAAGTATGATCTGCATACTAAATAGTACAAAGTTGAGGTGATGGCAGACTATATTTATGATTAGGCTAATGAGCTTTTTCCATTTACAAAAATAGGACGGTAGTTCCAAAATACGCAACCCTCAAAAGGCATCGAAATGACATTCGGCCACCCTACATAAGACCACTATCTTATAGCCTATTTAGAAACTGTACATTTAACATTTAAAAAAAAAAAAAAAAAAAAAAAAAAAAAAAAAAAACCCAAAGTACCGGAACTTCGGGTTGAGCATGAAAGAAGCATGAAAAGTTGTCCGGGGGGGTTGCCATGGCCGTCCGGCCCCTGCTCCTTACTCAGCTTTGAAAAGTCCCCTATATTGAATATTTATACATTGAAAAAAGAATTGGCTTTTCCCCCCCGAAGCATAAAAAAAAAAGTCCAAAGCACATCCTAGTCATTTACAAAATTGGTTAACCACGGCCTACCAGCGCCACTGTTAACTGCTGCCATCAAAATTCTGCTTTCTGCTGGAGACGAACCAAAAGGAAACTAACTAGCCCGGTTTGATAGAACCATTATCTCAGGGGTTCCACATGAATTACCCCCACTAGAGGCACAGTGAAGAGCCACATCAGAAGCAGAGCTTAAGTTGCACATAGACTCAGAATTGCACTGTGTGATACTTGAATCAGACTTTGACAGCTCTGAAGATTTCGGATTGCACTTTGTTACACAAATATGATCAACATTCTCCGAAGATTTGTTCTTCACCTCAGGCCCATCAAGAATTAAATCCTGATCGGTAGAATTGACATTTGTCTGATTAATAGCTGATGATTCTCTCTCTTCACGGGGGCCATCTGCAGTAACCTCAGAAGAACCACATCTGACCTCCAAGGCCATGCAAACTCCATTGCTCATGCAAGTCTGGATGTTAGGTTTCATGGTGGAATTTAAAGAAGCTTCACTAGAAAAATGACATTTACCTTCAACTGCAGCAGAGATCTCAACCTCATGAGCATCCGGCCTATTGCCCTGGCAGGAAGGACTAACGTTGGATTCAACGGGAAAACAACCACTTGTATTGGTTTGCTCCCTTTGGTGAACTGAGGGGAGAGTTGGGTGAACCATGCGAACTGGTGGTATAGTTAGGATAGCTTTATTGCAAAAAATATTTTTGGTCTTGGGCTGAACCTGAGAACCAGAATGCTCAGTAGATGTTGGACAAATCCCATCCAGTGCTCTAGATGTACATAGAACAGCAGAATGGCTGTTTTTCCCTTCTTGAGTGTTGAGCATCCTTTCATCTGATTCGAGAACGCACCCCATATCCTGCAACTGTTGAAAACCGTCAGGCTTAATGTCCTTCACATCATGAGACATCCGAGTTGCAGCCCCAAGATTATAGAGAACATTTTCAGTAGAAATTTTTAATCTATCTACACATGCCACATCTCGGCACTGAGACATAATGTATTCAGCAGGGTGGCACTGAGAAGTCTCTTCATAAGAATTCAGTTTGCGTTGAACAATGCTATCTTCAGTTTTCATCTCACAATCAGCATTCTCAGCATCCATCCCAGAAGCACTGACACATGGTTTCTCACAATTAGAAGTTTCAAATCCACTAAGAGGTACCATGAATAATTTGCCCTCAACTTCAGAAATACAGTTATGGTCTGCTAGGGAATCATGTTCTGTTGTCCTCCCGTCAAGAGTTGTAATAACGGAACCAGCAGCTATCCCCTCAGTTGGTCCATTTGCATTACAAATTGAATCAAGTGGTTTCATAACAGTTCTGTCTTCCTCCTGATTGTTGTCGCTCAACTGGACTTGAACTTGGCATTTCTGACCAATAACACATTTGGGTAAATCGGTAGTCTCACCTGTCATGTCACCAGAGCGACCAGGAAGATGCAAACCAGATTCAACAGCAGCTGGTTGATTTAAATCATGTACATGAGCTACAGCAGGCCCAATAGAAACATTTAGATCTGACCCAGCTGAATGTATCAAATTTGAATTATGAGCCACCGTATGTTCAGTGGACACCAAACCTAAAAGAATATTTCACAAAAAAACAATTAAAATTTGAAGAAAGCACACGTCAACTTAAGGGATGTGAATTTCTGTGTAGGCATGAGTATCTTCTGATTACACTACCTTGTGTAGAAGCCAAATTTTCCTCATCAAATTGATGTTTCAAAAGTGATTTCTGCAACATATCTATGCCAGGAAACACCAACATATTCATGCTCCTCATTTTCTGTTTGCTTGATAGGTCAAGGGGTTTGAAACCAAAAATGGAAGTCCATGTTCCTCTAAGTTCGGAGATTGCCGGTATGACTAGTTTCTCAACATTCAGAGAGCAGAGAACCTAACAACAGGATTATGGAAAGCAATACCAGAAGAAATGGCCAGATTGAAATCAGAAACTCAAAGTGCATAATCAGCTTACTTCTAATGGATCAGTTAAATGAGAACATATAAAAATAAGATATCATTCTACACAAACACTTCCGAATAGGCTAGTATTAGATTTTCAATGAGGTGCACAAAGTTCAAACTGTGCGTAAATTCAAGTCCTCTACTCAAGTTAAAAAGTAACCACAAGGGGATACACAAAAGGCCATTGATCATGAGAAACCAAACTGGTAAAAGAGGAAGAATCATGTGACTCAGCTGATGATGAAGAAACTGATGACATATATATAAGGAAATAATTCCTCACTGGCTCTTCATTTGATTGTCTGCTTGCCTCAAGACATCAAGTTTAGCCTTGATATCCATTTGGTGAAACATAGAATCAAAATCTTGACATGAATTGGTGGTTAGCATCTAAGTTTGGAGTATGTAACATTTAATTTACATTTAAACTTATAGAAATTTGATAGGTTCAGAATGGGTCTTCATCGTGTAGTCCATATTTGTCACATATTCCATCCCCGCTTTCATGCATGGGCACAATCAGTTAAAAAAAACACAACTGCTTAACAACTAACATATATTGGAAACAGAATATGAACACAGACGTCTGACAATCATGGTGAATGGTGAAAATGATCTTATCATTAAGAGCACAATTCACATAATTGCAAAATAATCAAGACCGTTGTACAATTGTTCAATGCACCACGCTAATTATGCTTAGAATAATGGAGAAGGGAAAGAAAAAATAAAACCAAAACATATTATCCGGCGTCTAAGATTAGACAACTTTCTCCTTCAGGAGTTGCAGGATTTAGAAGGTAGGGAGGTGAGTGGTGCACTTTAGGATGAGGAGACATTGAGGAAAAGTTGAGTTGCTTCTGAACTTGAGAGGGTGATCCTGAGGGATGGGATCTCGTAAAGGCAAAAATCATGGGCTCTTTGCTTGAAAGGAGATAAGTGCACCAAGTTCTTTCATTGGGTGGCCAATTTACATATGAGGAACAATGCCATTAAGACGCTTCACATTGATGGTGCTAGTTTTTAGGAGCACTCCAAGATCAAGGACCACATCATTCTCTTCTATGAAAGACCATGGAACAGTTTGCTTGGATGCCTAAACTTAAGGGTTTAGCCTTGAATCTATCAATAGTTCAAGTGCCAATTGGCTCGAAAGACCGTTTGATGAGGATGAGATTCTACAAGTGACGAGAGAGATTACTATAAAGATAAAGCCCCTAATCAGGATGGATTTTTCATGAATTTTATTCAGATTGAAAAAAGCCTTAATGTTCATTCTCTTATCCCAATGAGTGCAGGGGCTTCAGATGTGAAAGATGGGGCGTACAAAATAATTTCCAAGGTTCTTGCCAAAAGTACAAGCACAATTATGAGAAAGGATATCTAAAATCCTCAAGTTGATTTTGTCAAAGGGAGGCAAATTTTGGACTCGGTGTTAATTGCCAGTGAGTGTTTGGAGAGTAGGATCAAAGCAGCTCTGCCTGGCATTTTGAGCAAGTTGGATATGGAAAAAGCTTACAGCCATGTGAATTGAGAATTTTTATTTTATTTGTTTGGAAGGTGCGGTTTGGGGAGAGGTGGTGTACTTGGATTAAGCATTGTGCATCCACAGCCTGCTTCTCGGTCTTGGTGAATGGCACTTCTACTGATTTCTTTAACAACTCTCGAGGATTGAGACAAGGGGACTTGTTGTCTCCCTTCCTGTCTGTTATTGCAATGGACAGCCTTAGTCAAATGCTAGAGACGCTATTGGTGGTGGATTTCTCCCAGGCTTTTTGGTAGGCACCAACACTGTTTCCCATCTTCTTTTTGCAGTTGACACTTTGCTCTTTTATGAGAAGGATCATGGCCAAGTACAATCGTTGAGGGTTCTCTTGCTTTATTTCGAAGTTTTTTCAACAGTAAAGGTGAACCTCACATAGTCTAAGATGGCCCCAGTGGGTTTTGCGCATAATAGAAGAAGCTTGACAAGTATTTTGAAATGCAAGGTATCTTCTTTGCCCCTGAAATATCTTGGGCCTCCCACTAGGGGCTGCTTATAAGGCGAAGGCGGCACAGGGTGATTGAGAAGATTGGGAGAAGGTTGGCAAGATGGATAAGGATTTACTAGTCAAAAGGGGGAAGAACCACATGAATCAAGAGCACTTTTTCTAATCTTCCAACATACTTTCTATCCTTATTTTCGTCACCTGCAGGTGTGGTTAACAGGATAGAGAAGCTTTTTGCGCTTTCTTGTGGGGAGAAAGTGGGGAGGAAGCCAAGTTGTTCCTGGTTAGTTGGGATAAGATTTGCTTCCCAATCTCTAGTGGAGGGCTGGGGGGTCCATAAGTTGGGATTTTTAAAAGGCCTTTCTTTGGAAGTAGTTATGGAGGTACCCTCAAGGAGAGGAGTTATTGATTCCAAGTATGGGAGTGCTTTGTTTTGTGTTGTTTTGTTTGGGGGGGGGGGGGGGGGGGGGGGGGGGGGGGGTTTGGAGTTGGATTTTGGTGCTCCAATGAAGTGGTGGCAAGCAAGGTGTGGGGTTGTGGACAAATATTAGGGTTAGTTGAAACGTCTTGTTACCTTAGATTTGTGGTTGGTGAGGGATCTGGCATGATACTTGGGGTGGTGATTTGGCCCTCAAGACTCTGTTTCCTACCCTATTCTGGATTGCATGATAAGGAGCCTTCAGTGATGGATCTTTTGGAGAACTCTAGTTGCTCTTTACAGTGTAATGTTCGCTTTCTGAAAATTGGTGCCATTGCTGATCTTTACAACCCACTATATGCCAGAAGCATTGGTAGTGTTGAGGTAGATAGGTTGGTTTGGATGCATTCTGGGAATAAGTTCTCTGAGCAAACCCCACAAGATTATGTCTTGCCAAAGCTATAATCCTTTCCCTTGGAAGTGCATATGGGGTAAGGTGTCTCCCAAGGTTGCTTTCTTTGGTTGGACTGCTTCCTGTGGGAGAATCTTGATCATGGACAACTGAGAAAGCGTGGGCTTATTCTTATTAGGGGTGTAAAAAAAAAAAAAACAAAACCGGTAAACTGGACCAAACTGGTGAGATTGGTCCGGTCCAGTACCGGTTTTATTTTTCTTAAAACCGGTCAAAATCAGTCTAGTTCCGGTTTTTCTGTTTCTAAAACTGGACCGAACCGGTTTATAGATATATTAATTTTTTCTTTTGTAAACAATTTTTATATATAATATATAATTATATATAAAATAGTTTTGTATTATATGATAAATTAATAATTAATATAATATTAAATTTTAAAATCTTATATCATTTTTTTTATATTAATAGTTATACTAATACTATATCACTATATATTATAATATACTATAATATATCACTATATTATATATTATAATATATCACTATAGTCTATAATACAATTATAATATATATTATAATATACTACAATATATTATCACTATAGTATTATATACTATAATATACTGTATTATATCATACATAATATAGTACATTAAAACCGAAAAACTGGATCGAACTGGACAAGAAACTGGTAAAACCAGAGTACCGGTTTAGGAGAGTAACCGATGCATAATCGGTTTTGAAAAATGCAAAACCAGTGCATATCGATTCGGCCCTAAATTTTGTCCAAAATCGGACCGGACCGGACAGGTTACACCCCTAATTGTTATGGACTAGTTTTTTGTGTAAAACAAGTGGTGAACCTGTGAATCATTTACTACTTCATCAAATTGGCAAAGGTATTATGGGATTAGATTTTTAAAAGGACGAGACTTGCATGGGTGATGCCTAGGAGGGTGATCGATCTTCTTGCTGGTCGGAGAGACCTTCAAAGCAACCCCCAAATTGTTGTTCTGTGGAGTATGATTTCTTTGTCTCTTGTGGTGCATTTGGCTTGAACGAAACGGTTGGAGCTTTGGAAACGAGGAACACTCTTTCGATGAGCCTAGATGTTTCTTTTTCCACATCTTATTTCTATGGGCTTCTACATTGTAATCAATGGGATTTGTTTTCATGATTTTCCTATATCCATATCTTTTTTTTATAGTATATAAAAAATTTTATTACCAAGAATAGGCAAAGCCCAAGTATACAGGACGTATACAAAGGAAATAGCTAATTCACACTAAAAACAAAGGGGCTAATACAAGTCCTGAAAATTATCATCATTCAATACAAGAGCCTTAGCCCACAAACACAAAGTACTAAAGAAGAAATCCCTAAGTTCTCCTAAAGAACACCCTGTCTTCGAAACATCTCCCATTCATGTCCAGCCAAAGAAACCACATCAAGCACAAAGGAAACATCTTCCACATATCAGCAACACGTTTTCTTCCCTCGAAACCATACCAACATGCAAGAAGATCCACCACTACCTTAAGCATCACCCAATCAATACACCTAACTTGTAATTAGGTGTTCTCTTTTGTATACTTCTAGTATACTTGGGCTACGATGCCTATTTACTTGATTCAATAAAGCTTTATTTATTAAAAAAATTGAAAAAATAAAAAAGTGGCCAATGATATGCAAGGTGAGACAATCTATGAATACTACGACAGATCTAAGTTTTCAAAGCATTATCTTGGAAAAGTCGCATAATTCTTCAAGAGTACCATATAATAGCTCAATGCACCATCATCATTCATCAATGCCCAAACAAGTGGGTGCCCTAAAAATGAGTTTTCGAATAAAAAATATATATCCAGAATTCCAGAATAGTTGACACATTTTTCATTCTTCATTAATTTCCTTGTGCACTTTCATAAAACTCTCAAATCCTATCTCATCTCATCTTAATCATTACAATCTTTTCAAATTCCCATACAAAATAAAATAAACTATTCAACTTTTTCAAATCCCAATACAAAAAATTTTTTTTGATAAGTAAATCCCAATACAAAAATAAAATAAACAATTCAATTTTTTCAAATCCCAATACAAAAATAATATTAAAACAATATATTCTAATAATATTTTATTTAACTTTCAACTTTAATCTCAACTTATCTCATCTTATCTCATCTTTGAAAACAAACGAGGAATTGACTCAATGGCAATACCTCTTCGGATAAATAAGGGGTGGAGAATTGTTGCTTGGTAAATGGTTATGGAGATATCGCTATGAATGCAAGCGTGAGAGAGAGGAGTGAGAGAGAGGAGGGGGGGTGTTGTTGTGCATGTGGAGATTCGTCATCGAATCATAGAATGGTGGAACCATGGGAAGGATGGTGTTCTAATGAGGTGAGTGGGCCTTATGGAGTGGGGTTGTAGAAGCATATAAGAAGAGGTTGGGATACATATGCAAGTAATATCTGTTGAACAATGGAGCCAAGGTCAAATTTTGGCATGATGTATGGTGTAGAGATATGGCACTCAAGGAAACTTATCCACACGTTTATGGTTTAGCAAGAATGAAAGAAGCCTCAGTTGCAGACCTATTAATCATCTCCAATGGAATATTACATTTCTCAAAGATACACAAGATTGGGGAATTGATGTTTTTTGGTGCCCCTCTAAGAAAGGGATATTCATAGTCCACTCTTTCTACCAAGCCATAACCAAGCACAACAAAATAAATTCCCATGGAAGAGCATTTGGAAAATAAAGACACGTCTAAAGGCAACATTTTTTGTATGGATGGCTTCTTTGGGGAAGAACCTCAATCTAGACAATTTGAGGAAACGTCAAATCATAGTCATGGATTGATGTTGTATGTGCAAGAAGAGCGAAGAGTCCATTGACCATCTATACTTCATTATGAGATTGCCATGACTTTGTGGAATGAAGTCTTTGCTAGGATGGGATTATCTTGGGTGATGCCAATAAGTTAGGGGTGCTACCTGCACCATACGGTGCGGGGTAGCCCCCTCCCCGCACCCCGCCCCGCATGGTGCGGGGGTGGGGTTTTCCCATCCGTCCCCCGCCCCCGCATCCCCGGGGCGGGGCGCCCCACCCCGCTAGGCGGGGTGCGGAGCGAATACCCACCCCGCCCTGCCTCATTTTCCCTTTAAAAAACTAATACTTTTTTTTATATTTAAAAATTATTTCTAGATCTAAAAGTCATCAAAAATGTATTTTTAGATCCAAATTGTAAATTTAAATTTTGTAAATATGACTATAATTTAAAAATTATGTAGTTTTTAAATTTGCTAGTGCATATTTTATGTAAGTTGTGGTGTAGTAGTTTTAAACTATATAGTTTTTAAATTTGTTAATGCATACTTTGTAAACAAGTCTAACAAATTGTAATATATATTTATATATACAAAATTTGTAAAATATAAAAATATATTTATATTTATATATATAAACATATATTTATGCTTTTGAATATATAAATATTTGTTTTTATATATAATATATATGTAGGGGGCGGGGCGGGGTTGGGCCCTCCCCGCCCCCTGCCCATGCGGGGGCGGGTAACATGTGGGGGCAGGGTAGCGGGGCCCCACTGCCCACCCCTACAATAAGTGTAAGCGACCTCCTTGCTTCTTGGAGAGGCATTTGGGGCAACTCTCAAATTGCATCAATGTGGAAGATGGTCCCAACATGCCTATGGTGGTGCATTTGGAGGCAAAGGAATGCAAGATGTTTTGAAGATCAAAGCAGTCAACAGATCAGCTTAGAAACTTATTTTTCACTACTTTACTACATTGGTCAATTGTAATCGATTTTCATGGCATGACCTTCCATGAATTACTTGTATGATGTATCACTAAACTAGCACGTTTAGGCATTGCTCTTGTATATGGCCCATATACTTTGGCTCTTGCCTACTATTTTGATCAATATAAATTTGATTACCAATAAAAAAATAAGGGGTGGAGATCGAAGTTATGGATTCAGTTCCATATAGATGTGTAAAAAAAAGCAACTCAAATTTATCTTTTAGGTGCTTCTCAAAAACATCTCTGCACAAACATCATTTTATGCCAATTACCATGTAGAGTAACTAAATTCAATATGTTACTTATTACACAACTAAAGCTCAAAGTCAGCAATACCTAGGCAGAAGTCTCCTTAACCTGATAGTCTATAAAACATGATACATTCTAAGATTTACGTCAACTTTCATTCCAAAATTAGGTTATAAATTTCAAATCCAACCTAGAGAGAGTAGAACTCTTTTCTAACGCATTGGAGGGAAACTACAGATGTATAATGTTTATGCTCTAGCAGAATGAGGGAAATTATTGAGTCAACACGTCATAAAGCATTATTATTTTTAACAAAAAGTTAAAAAAAAATTGAAGCATAAAAATCAACACTTTTGGGACCGCCGCCTTCATCCCTATTCAACACCATTTTCTCAACTATTTTGACACTTAACTCTGGGATTAGTAATTAAGTTCCTGTTAGTTTAAAAACTCAAGTCTATGCCATGTAGGCAGCACCAGCACTCAGGCAGCTCACTCTTAAATAAATCAAGAGGCATTTCTAATGCATCAAATTAGAACAGTATCAAATCCTTTAGATTGCCTCCAAAATTAAAGATAACTCAAGCAAGTATGAAGAAATATCAGCATGTGCGCACACATATAAAGAGTTTCGGAGCAGCAGCAAGCACAAATTCAAAATATATTTCTGACACCTTCAAATAGTAAACAAGAAATTAAACAGAGTCGGTAACAGCATTCTAAAGATTGGCCCATGCGAGCAAGAACCAAACCCACACCCACACACCCCACACAACAAATTAGATTCTGAACTTACAGATTCAATGGCACCTAGAAGCCGACGGAACATCCCTTGGCGCCTATACATATAGCGGGTCCCAATGAATGGCATCTCCGCTAATTGGTTCCCATGAATCCTGTTCAACAAAGTATTAGATGATAAAACTATTAGTACTTGAATCTTCTGTATACTGTCCAATATCTGTAGTCATTTTTATTTTTAGTAAATTTGGGTAGTTATCATATAACAGGTCCAATTTGAGTACAGAATGAACCAAGCAGTTGAATATGGAACCCCCTTGTATATATGATACAAGTTTATGACAGAACATATGCATATATATCCCTCTTATCAGCTTTTATATTCCATCTTAAACAACTAGATATCATAAAGAATTTTTATTCAAATTTATTAAAAAGTACAAACTTATAACACCAGTCACCGACTAACCAGATCACATTTAAACAACAAAATTGACAGATTGGAACAGGAAGGAGTGTCCTGATTTTTTTAATAATTCTGACCCAACCCGAACCAAAGGAGGAATTGGTTTCTTCCAAACCAAACCAACCCTTTCCAGATTCACTAAAAATTGGAACATTTTTTTATCGGTAATCAAGAAGTTTTATTCATAAGACAAGGGGACCCGTTGGCTTTTTTAACAGCACCTAAGGCTTAAGACAAGGGAAGCCGTTGTCTCCACTTCTCTTTGTTCTTTTCATGGAGGCGCTTAGCAGAATGATTTTTGGCACTGGTTATTAATGGCTTTATGGCAGGTTTCTCGATTGGTGGCCCCAATAGGGGTACTATTAACATTTCTCATTTGTTGTTCGCAAATGATACATTAATCTTTTGTGAGGCAGACCAAAACCAGGTTCAGGCACTGAAGGCCCTCCTACTCTGTTTTGAAGCAGCATCCAATTTGAAAGTGAATTTTGACAAATCAGAAATGGTGCCAGTTGGAAGTGTTAACACATAAGGCAGTTGAATAGCACGTTGGGATGTAAGGTTGCCTCTCTGCCCATGGAATACCTTGGCCTCCCATTGGGGGCTGCCTCAAGGGCTATTTCAATATGGGACATGGTAATCAAGAAGATAGAGTGGAGAATGGCAAGCTGGTAGAGACTGTATCTATTGAAGGGTGGCAAGCTACCTTAATTAAGAGTACGCTGTCTAATTTACCTACTTACTTCATGTCTCTGTTCCTTATTCCTGCAAGTGCGGCATCCTGAATTGAAAAACTTCAGCGTGATTTCTTGTGGAGTGGAGTGGGAGATGAATTTAAATTCCATCTAGTCAGTTGGGAGAAGGTATGTTTCCCAATCTCCTCTAGTGGGTTAGGTATTAGAAATTTTGTGTTCTAGGTGGCATGTGAAAAAGAAGCTTAAGTGGTAGATCTCATGGTGATATCGGGGGAACAAGTTCAATGGAACATCAATTTCAGTAGGGCGGCCCAAGATTAGGAAGTGGGCAGCTGTGAGGATTTTTTCAGCCTACTGTATTCCATAAAACCAAGCAACCAGCAAGTTGATGTGTTGTGGTGGATACCTGCAGGTAAAGGTAAATTCCCGGTTTGCTCTTTCTATAAGTCTCTCACACACTCGCCGAATAATCAGTTTCCACGGAGAAGGATTTGGCAACACAAGGCGCCTCTTAAAGTGGCATTTTTCACATGGACAGTTTCCCTGTATAAGATCCTGACAACAGATAATTTGAGGAAACACGGTGATTATAGTGTATTGGTGCTGAATATGTAAGAAGGTCGGGGCGACCGCGGATCATCTATTACTACACTGTAAGACTGCCAGAGTGTCATGGAATGAAGTGTTCAGCAAATTACAGGTAGCTTGGGTTATGCCCACTACAGTGGCTGCACTATTGGCAAGCTGGACAAATTTGAGAGGCATTAAACAAATCAAAGCTATGTTAAAGATGGTCCCAATATCTATTTTGTGGTGTCTATGGCAGAAGCGCAATGAGCGGACATTCGAAGACAAGGAGCACGCAATAGAGGAATTAAGAGCTTTGTTTACTAGAACTCTATGTACAAGGGCCATGGCTGTAGACTTTAATGGCCTCGACTTTCATGACTTTCTTGTCTCTATTGCTTTAACATAGATAGGGCGTACCTTTGTATATCATCTTGTGTACTTGGGCTATGCCTATCATTATTCAATAAAATTGTTTACTTAAAAAAAAAAAAAAAAGTTTTATTCATAAGAGAAGGCAAAGGCCAAGTACACAGGAAGTATACATGATGAATACCTAACTAGAATTTACACCTGAAAAAAAATGGAAGAGTCAGGTCAGGTTCTTAAGAAATTCGGGTCAGAGCAAGCGCTTATATCCTTGAAGCCATGGTTCAGTAGAAAAAAGAGAGGAATATCACAAATTCTAGTTGCTATTTCCTAAAAAGATTGTGGAAATTTGGAATGGGAAAGACAGTTAGCTAGACCTATTAATTTTTTCTTTTTAACTTTGACAAGTAACAAATTGAATTGATAGTGTAATGAAATATAATAAAATCTATCACAATGAAGTGATACAAAGTCTAAATATCTCAGATTAAGTCCACCAAAATAATGAAGAGTTGTTCATTCTTCCTGAGTATACAGTTGTGTTTTGAGGATCAACAAAGATCCGCAATTAATTCCACTCTTCCATGATATGCTGTGTTCAATAATCTCTGTGAAGTAACAAAACTATAAAGCATTATAAGTGGTGACAACGAAATGGATTAATGGATATCAATTTAGGGTAATATATACCTGATGGATGCCACAGAAATGATCTCATCACCCCTCTCAAGTATTACAGTGAAAAAACCACTATAATTCAGACGAGTAAAATTTGACCTGAGAAAGGAAATTAAAAGCTCGATAAATTAGAAACAGAGAAATAAAGTATTATCCTAAGACTGACAAAACAAAGATAATACATGTTGACCATAGAGAAAGTTATGACTATTTTGAGCAAATATATATATATATATATAAGGATACCACAGGTAGCACATCCATATAGAAAAATGCTGCAAATAGAACAACAACAAAAAATGAATTTAAGGATGTGACAACTAGCACAACATTGAAGGAAATAAATCCAGTCATCTTTCACATATCGAAATTAAAAGCTCGATAAATTAGACAGAGAAATAAAGTATTATCCTGAGACTGACAAAACAAAGATAATACATGTTGACCATAGAGCAAGTTATGACTATTTTGAGCAAATATATATATATATATAAGGATACCACAAGTAGCACATCCATATAGAAAAATGCTGCAAATAGAACAACAACAAAAAATGAATTTAAGGATGTGACAACTAGCACAACATTGAAGGAAATAAATCCAGTCATCTTTCACATATCTAAACTGTCAAAATTGCAATTGCATGACTCTTAGACACTAAGGGTACATATGGTACATGCAACAGGCATTCTTATTCTTATGATTGGTGGGAACAGAGATGTCTTAATTAGAAATAGATCAAAATTCCAAAAGAAACCAGCCCAAATACTTCTTCCCAAAAACGCCCACCAAATCTATTTTGTTTAAACCTTGAAAAAATGGTGGCCAGCCACCCATGAAGTTATTTATTTTTTATTTTTAATAAAATTAAGTTTTGAAAAATACAGGGTTTACTCTTAAGAGGAATATCTATTCTTATGTGAATTTCACAAGTATTTACATCCGACTGAAATTCAAACCCATTTCATTGGTATTAAATTATGACACATACAAGAATCTATCCTCTATATACACAAGCGTTGTGCAACAAAATCATATGCCCACTAAACCGGCCCCCTTCCCCCTTCCCCTCCCCCTCCCCCACTCCCTCTCTTCGTCTTCCTCTTCCAAGATTTGGTGCGACTGTTTATTTGATGGTGATGGATCTTCGATTTTGAGTGATTGTTTGTCAGATTGTTGATAGATTTGCACTTTTTTGTGACTCTCTGCTGTTGGACAGGGTGATCGGGCGGTGTAGGTGCCAATCCACCCGCTCGGCCAACAGGTGCAGATTTCAGGGGTATGGGCAGGGATGGGGTGCAGCTATACATAAATTGGGACCATAGATGAAAAGCTTATACAAAGTCTCCTTAATTTTATATAGTAAAATAACGTAGGTAAATACAAATACAATAGCACAAGATATTTATTTTTTAAGTCATCTTCTTGCCTTCTTCAGGTGAAAAATCATTAACTAGATTCTTTTATATACTACCTTTGTTAAAATCACATTTTAAATAGAAAAATGATTCAACCATCTAATTTTATTTATAACAGTCGGTTGTACATGATTTTTTATCGATTGTTTTTTGATAGGTATCAAAAAATTGATAGAAAATTAAATACGATTGACTGTTTTAGTAGTTCATTAATTTTAATTTTGGTAACTACTTTCAGCATAAACTAGTTATGAGAATTGTTAATAATATTTCAGTAACAAACAAACATTTGAAAAAGGATCTACTTTTTCTATATAATTCTGTGTTTCTATTTGGAATCTGTCTTTGTTACCTATAAAAAAAAAAAATGTCTTTATTAATACTTGTTTTAATACATTTATTTAGAGTAAATTCAAATGGGTCCCTAATTTTTTTATTTTATTTTATTGGTCAAATGGGTCCCTAATGTAAATTTCTCAAAAAAGGATCATTGTTGTATATACCGAAGTAATCCCTATGCCAATGTCTGTTAATTTATGACGACAAATATTGGCATAGTGCTCATTTGACACATCAGAACCAGTCACATGATGACAAGGGTCAAAATGCACAGTCCAAATTTTGAACAATAAAAAACATCGTCAACAGAGGTGGCCGGGTCGCAGGGGCTGCCCGACCACCTGTGGATGGCCCCCTCTGCGGGACCACATTTGTGATTGCCCCCAGCCCAGTGAGCCACACACAATGGTGGCTCCACCTCTGTGGCTGGTAAGTTCAGTTTCCTTAACTCAAATTACTTCCTTAATCTGTTTTTAATTTTAGTTTATTTTATTCTTTATGTTAATTTTTCTACTTCTAAAAAATCTAATGGCATACAAGTAAGAAAATTTATTGATCCTCATAATTAGGCATAACCCAAGTACACAGATAGTATACAAGAGATAAACACCTAATTACAGTCTAAGCTAGAAAAAGCAGCAAAAAAATTATTAAAGTTAACCCCCTTCAGTATAGTAGCCTTAGCCCAAAAGTAACAAAGAATGGAAAGATAAATCTCTAATGCCCCCCCCCCCCCCCCCCAAAAAAAAAAAAAAACCCCGAACGAATGCTCTCAACCCATATATACCACATAAGACATAATGGCACCATCTCCACAGCCGCTATAAGAAGATTCCCGTAAATGACATGGCAAGCTATTTTTTATGTTTTCAAAGACTCAATGCACTTGTTTTTCTACCACATGCCATCATGTAATTGGTTTGACATGGCAAACGAACACCAAGTCAACAATTTGAAATTCAGGTTGTATCAAAGAGATATTTCTTTTCCCTTTTGAAAAATATACCATAGGAATCCATTTGAAATTGGGCAAAACACCAAGGCCAATGAATGAATTTATCCTTTTTACTGAAGCCTCCTCCCCCCCCCCCCCCCCCCCCCCCCCAAAAAAAAAAAACAGCTTCCTTTTGTATGGACAGCTTCATTAGGGAAGATTCTCACCTTAGATAATCTAGGAAATGCCGACTCATTGTATTGGATTGGTGTTATATGTGTAAAAAAAGTGGTGAGTCTGTGGATCACCTATTATTGCATTGTGATGTAGCCAGGAGCTTATGGAACAAGATCTTTGCGAGAGTGGGACTCTTTCAGGTAATGCCAGACTTTTTGGCCAGCTGGCAAGGCATCCGGGGTAACTATCAAATTGCAATTATGTGGAAGATGAAACCGACCTGCCTATGGTGGTGCATATCGATGGAGAGGAACGGTCGAAGTTTTGAGGATCAGGAACAGACAATAGACGAGCTTAGAACTTTTTTCCTTCACACTTTATTCCATTGGTCAATTGAAATAGACCTTAATGGCATGTACGTACATGATTTTCTTGTAGCTTTAGACAGTCATGCCTAGGTGTGGCTCTTGTATATGTCCAGTGTACTTAGCTTCGCCTATTTGCAATAAAAATTTTATTTACTGATCAAAAAAAGAATTTATCCTTTTATTTATGAGAACAAACATAAGCTATCAATATCGGAATATACTTCTAGGATTACTACAACATTTGTTTGTAAATCATCATGATCTATCTTGACAAGAAATAGCTCAATCTATTATATACGTAAAATACTCAATTAGAAAAATTCTTCGGTGGCTTGTCATTGAGATTTTATCAATTTATTTTATCTACAAATTATATGTTTTAATGTGGTACTTAGAAGCCTTTACAGCTTTCCATTTATTCAGGGGCTATTAATTTGTATGGACGTTTTGATACTATTATTTGGAAAGAGCTTTAATATCATTGTTCAAGGGCTTTTAGTTAGAAACTTTACTTATTTGGAACCTTTTCATGGTATAATTTAGAGTTTCTATTTCCTAAAGACTTTTAATGCTATTTGTTCGGGGCCTTAACTTTTTAAGGATCTTTTAATGCTCTAATTTAGGGCCATGATTTATTAAGGGGACTTAGGCAATGGCTTTAGTGCCCCTACCATCTAGACAACCCCATTTGACTAGCATTGTTCAATTATTTTGCAAATTAGCAAACATCGAAGTCTTGAAGGCATGGTTAATCTAAAATCAACAGTTTTTTTTTTCTGATAACTAATATTATCTAATTAAAAAGGCTCAGAGGGTGCAACCCTAGTACATAGGAAGTATACAAGACAACCCCTACTCAAAAGAAAAAATATTACCATCAACGGGTCTGAGGTGATTGCTCCAAAGTTTGTGCAGATAGAAGAGAGCGCAAGTGATTTAATTAACAAAAAATAAATAAATAAAAATAAAAAGAAACGAAAAAAATTAAACCAAAGCTTAATCTGGCATCCTGTAAAAGTGGTTTAGAACATAGTGCATGTAGAGTTCAAGTGTACTTACCCACAATTATAGACAATATTATGTATCAGATTGACTCCACTTCTGTGATCAATAACAGGTAAAAAGCACTCATCCATTATGGAAAATGCAACAGCTAGCTTAGAATTCCATTCAACCTCTGGTGTAAGTTCAGTAGGAGAAATATCTGATCGGCGAATGAGAGTCCATGAAAATCCTACTTCCAATTCGTGTTTGACCCCATGAAGCATATGTAGTCTCTCAAATAACTGAAAGAAAAGAATATTAGAAAATTTCAGTACAGAGCAAAATCAAATTGCATCGAAACAGTGAAACAACGTAGGACTTAAGAGGTAACAAATAAATATAAACTAGCCACTGGTGCCAATATCTGAGCCTTCTTCTAATCAGAGAGACATGCATATATCCAGAGCAAAATTGGCAGACTCATCTATCACCTAGAAAAACCGAGAACCCTTACAAATTGCAAGGGGCTAAAAATTTCCTCAAGAAGTTCCTTTGAGATCTTAAAGGGAAATATGGGGAAACATTAATTAAAAAAAAAATGAAAGCCACTAACTAACCAAGAAAAAAAATTAATCATCAAATCAAAGCTTAGATGAAATCTTGGATCCTGTTTTTCAATATATTCCAAAACCAAACATTCCAACATACACCAGAAATCTCAGAAAATAGCAGAGTTCAGCTAGATGCCTAGAGTAATTCAACTCCCTGAAACTATAATAAAGAAAAATGCAGCACAAACAATATGCGGTTTCCAAATTTATCGCATTCCTGTTTAAAACATAGTGTCCCAGTTAACAAACCAAGTGCATCATTCTTTTGATCATATTCTCCTGATAATAATTATGCATAAAATTCCAAAACCCAATTTTTTGTACTTACAGTTTCCTTCTCTAAAACTGGAAAATTTGTTATTAGGAGGGTGATTTCACTGCCAAATAAGTGTCACACCATTCAATCCTTACTATTTACCCATGGCCTTATAGAAAGAAAATTCTGAGAAAGATAAATGAAACCTAACATTTCCAATAAATTCCGTATCAAGTTTCATTCTAACTCACAACACTTTTTTTAGTAAGCTTTTTTATAAGTAAAAAAATAACTTCATTAATACGAATAATATAGGCATAGTCTATGTACACAGGGAGTATACAGAAGAAAAACCTAAATACATTCTAGGAACCTGAAAACAAAGATGGAGAATCAATAACATTAGTTCCATTGAGCACTGTGGCAGAAAACCAAAGCAATAAGGTTTGCATAAAAAGGTTTCGAAGTTCCTCCATTGTACGCTCCTTATCTTCAAAACACCAATCATTCCTTTCCATCCAAATACACGACATAAGGCACAAATGAATCATTGTCCAAACCGCAGCCACCTGAGAACAACCATGAAGACCATTCCAGCTAGCTAATAGATCCACCACCATCAAAGGCATCACCCAAGTCACGACAGAAGAAGGCAGCGTCTGTTTGGAAGATGATTCCTCCTTGTCTCATGTGGTGCTTGTGGATAGAAAGAAATAGGAGATGTTTTGATGATAAAGAACGTACTTTGGAAGATCTTAGGGTTTTTTTCATGGGTACTTTGGGTTATTGGGCGAAAGTTTATGTAATGGTGGATAATTTCCTGAATCTGTTTTAGTTTTTGGGTTTTTTTCTTTTTGTTTTCAGGAAGTTGTAGGTTTATCCTTTGTATACTTCCTGTGTACTTGGGCTTATGCCTATTTCTTTTTTTTTTGATAGGTAAGCTTATGCCTATTTCTTCAATAAAATTATTACTTATCAAAAAAAAAAGATTTATAGATTGTTGAACACAATACATTCTCCAGTTACAACTAACTTCTCCAATTACAATGATTAAAGGAAAACATTTAAAGAAATAAAATTTCTAAAATTAAATACAAAAATATTTTCATCTCCATGTTAATTCCCAGCATTAACCCAGACCTTTAAATTTCCAGATTCGATATTGTTGCCTTTCCTACGAACCCAAATGTCTTAATCATCTACTTCACACATCAATTTCTCACTTTCCACCCTCCAACTAATAGCTAGGTATTTACACCCTGTACTTCAAACTACCACCATTGACAAATTGCACCCTCCAATTACTAAAAAATGACACATAGCACCCTAGTTTAATTACAACCATTAAGATGAATGAAAATTAAATGAAAATAAATTATGTTACACAATCCTGACTGTCAAATCTTAATAGATGGTTGACATCGAACAGAATTAAGATTATTCTAGCGGCTAGTTAATCAACAGAAACTATTGGATTGAGACTGAAAAGAGACAGGAAAATTTCCAATTATTACATGAAAATTAAAGATGTAACTAAATAAGAATCCTACCACAAATCTGGCCAAAATCAGAATCAAATCACTTCTAAAACTGAAAATGAAATAATTTCCTAAATAGTCAAAATTGAACATAGATTGACAACTTGAGGAGGGAAAACTGATTTCCAGGTCGAAACTGTACCACCACGCTGATTTTGGTTTTTTTTTTTTTTTAGCTTGGTGACCAGTGCACATTACAACTTTTAAAGTTTTGAGTGCAATGTGTCAGTGTTGATAGTTCGGGTAGCAAAGCGTAAAATGCCTTCTAGTTGAGGGGTGAAAAGCACATTTTTCACAAAAACTTGCTTGAAAAAGGCTTTCTTGTAAACCAAAACATCAAACAGGAAAACTTATTTTTCATAAGTAGCATCAAACTGGTGAACTTAAGATAATATTTTTTGATAGGCAGCGGTTTGAAGAATAAGACAATATAGACCATTTAAAAAGTCAACTAACATCCTAGAAATTGGGCACTAAAGTGATATTTGTTAATCTCAATCCACCCAACTTAAATATAACCACATTTCCTACAATTAATAAAAAGACCTAAAGAAGTCTTCAAATTTACATGCCATCTTATTAACTTTTTTTTTTTTTTTTTTTTTACTTTGCTATGTGAAAATCATACAAGAGGGTTTCATAAGTTTAGAACCCTGAAAAAAGGCAAGATCTCCGAGCTAGTATTTAAATGCATCCTGAAATCAGGTAAGCTCATTGAAATGGTTAACACGAACCCTCCAGTACAATCAAGCAGTAAGCAATAAACTGCTAAAATTCCAGCCACTACTGCAGAGCGTAAAAACAGAAAGCTCAAATGAAAACGCAGAGCAAATCCTTCGTAATATTACAATTTCCAAGCTATGAAATGACAGCAATACATTAGTTAAGCAATAACTCGCATTTCTCTTATAGATGAGTACTCTCAGCATTTCTCACGAAGAAAAATCACCTTTTGGCATTTCTTCCCACAAAAGGATGGGCCATTAGAATCAATATTTACAGCATCCTTCTCCTGAATGCAGGATTGATGAACTGCAACAGACAAAAGTTAATAATGTTTCAGCCAAAGGTACCCATTTGGTATGAACATTCTAAGCATTAGAAGCTACACAGGATCAAGATGGATAAATATAGGCAATACATTTTTCCTCACACAATTGGCACGTAAGCAATGCAAATACAGCGGCAACATCATCATCATGCCTCTGATGTGCGTTCCCATCAACCATCCCACATATTTTGCATGAACAATAGACACAGTGCCAATCACCAAAAGGAAACTTCTGCAACAAGCACCAAAGATGTATTCAAATTGTTATACACAATATACCTCTCCAATTATGTCTATTCTTCATGAATAATATGTTATGGCGACCTAACTTTAAGGGAGCACTTCATCATAAGCTTCAGCCTACATTTAGATTTTATTGCCTGCAGCAATCATTTAATCCCTCTTTGGTAATAACAAAACAAGGCGACAAAAACCTATATATTGGCTCCAATTTGTATAAACCTAAACAAGGGCCAAGCAGGCATACATCATGCCCCATCATTTATGCCAGACCATGAATGAAGTTAAAAGTGTCAGGTGCCTACCCAACCCTCCTATCTAAAAACAGAAAGAGGACAGAAGAAAGAAAAACCGAAAAACATTAGCACAGATTTGGCAAAAACTTGAGGTATTTTTTCAGGATTATCACAAATATGTAATCCTTTAACCCACTACACTTGCCATGGGAAAACCTAAAACTATGGGGATGCTTGGGGAATGAGATGAGATGAGAATTTTGTGAATAGTAGTAAAATTATTTGTAAATAGTAGTGAAATTGTTTGAGTTAAGAAGTTTTATTGGGTTTTAGGAAATGAGAGAGAAAAAGTTGAATAATAATTTATTATAAAGTTAAAATATTGTTAGAATATAATTTTTTAATATTATTTTTGTTATGGGATTTGAAGAAGTTGAATTTTTTTTATGTTGTTTGGAAGTTTGGGAAAGTTGTAATGATTAGGTAATGATTAAATGAAAAAATTGAATATTTGAAATTGAAAAATATAATATTTAAGTGATGTTTGGGAAGGAGATGAGATGAAATGAAACTATCTCTATTCCCAAAGAACCCCTAAGAGAATAAAATTTGACCCTACAACTTGATTATGCAGGCATGTAATTAGAATGACACATATAAACATGTGACAATGAACACATACTTCAATATCTAAGCAGCTTTGATGGAATGTTGACGGGCATGTGTCACAGCAGATCAAGTCGCCACCATCTCCACAGATGCCACATGTGTCATCATTCGGATCTTCACCATCAACATCTACAAAATGGAACCCTTTACATTCTGATTTCTCCTGCTTATTCCATGAGTCTAGCAGGCATTGCAGTAGGGAAGTTCCGGTCTCAACAAATATATTTTGAAATGGCTGACAGAGATTGCTTCCTGCATGAGCTTCAAATTTCGCAATTGGAATCACTTCGCTACAACAGTCACAATGAATGCCATCTCTAGTAATCCTTCCCCCAAGCCTTATGCGTGTCCTTCTCTGATTCATGTACTGCACCTTCCCATTAAGTGGTACAGTCCCCAAATCAATCATCCAGGAAAATACAGTACGTTTCCCATCATATGGAATATAGCCATCAACATCCAAATCCACTCCCTCCTCGTTGTTGCGAACCAGCAATGCACATCGCTTTTTACTTTGTGTCTTCCGCACTTTGTGATCCCTAATTGATATAGGCATTACTTCTTGTGAGGTACCAGCTGAATCGTCCTGCTCATAAAGCAACTTCCCTTTCATTCTCCTCTTCACTGACTTACCCCCCAGACTTGCTCCAGCCTTGTGCCTTTTCTTTTCAATAGCCCCAATCTTATCTCCATACTCGTGCTTCTGCTGCCTTTTTCTTTTACCCACCCTTTTCTTAGAAACTACCCTTTTTAGTATGCCGAATTCTTCCTCTGATATCGGAGTAAATACAAAACCAGCCTTATATGTCATAGATTCACCATCACCGGCTTCATAACGCTGTTTCAGCACTCTATAAGCCAAGGTGACTGACCAGTGGGTCTTTCCATCTGGACTAACATACACCGCATCATTGTAACATCTGTTAAACCTAGGCCTATACTGAACCGTCCAGCCTGCACTGATAAGCAATTCTGTTATTTTCTCTCTTACCAACTGCTTTGCCGCAAATCTACCAGGTTCCACTTCTTCATCCTCCTGCTTAGCTTTCTCTCCTTTGTTCTCTTTATTAACACTTGATTCCTGCACAATCTTTGATTTCAGCTTTATTGAAGCCTTGTCCTCAATTTCCAAATCTTGCCCACATTTATTCTTCTTTGCCGGTGAAAACCTCTTCATATTCAATTCTTTTCCATTATGTCTCTTTTCCGCATATAAACTAGCAGTTGATGCATTCCAATTTACACTATCTCTCAGCTTTAAATCCTTCTCACCTTTCCATGATCCACCCAACTTTCCTTCCTTATCAAGCGCAGCCTTCAAAACTCCATTACCATCCTTCCATTTTCGGGGTCTCCCACGCCCACGTTTCAACTTCTTCGATCTACCAACCAACAGATTAACCTCCTCCTTACCAGCCTTAGGGGGTCTCCCCAAAGGTCTGCCACGTTTACGTTTTAAATTCATCTCCAGTGCATCAACCTTTAAATCAATCTCTTCTTTTTTCACCTTGGGCGGTCTCCCCAAAGGTCTTCCACGTTTACGTTTCAGATTCATCTCCAGCCCACCAGCCTGTAAATCAGTCTCTTCTTTTCGCACCTTGGGGGGCCTCCCGCGCTTCTTTTTTAACTTCATCATCCCACCAACCTGTTGATCATTATCTTCCTTTTCTACCTTAACCATTTTATTCTCATACACATCACTCACCATACCTTTCCCAATAAAACTGCTTTCACTATCTCCCTTACCACCTCCATCATCAGCCCCACTTTTCACTGCAAGCCTCGACCTCAAAACCCGACCAACAGTTGGTACTTCATCATCCAAAACCTCTTCTTCCTTCACCATTTTCTTCACAACACCGCCATATTCACTCTCTTCACCACCATTAAGACTCCTTTTCCTCTCATTCTCAACTAACGCAACATCTTCCCCATCTTCTACATATTCCTCCTCATTTTGCTCAATTTCCAGTGTCGACGACTGTTTCTCAGTCTCCACCCTGCTCGAGATCAAATGCAGGTTTCCCTCACAGCTCAAATCAGAACCCGACACCTTCATTCCATTTTGAACAATTTTGCTCGGAGAAACGTTATCTTTCCCATCTCTCCTCGGATTCAGCGAGAGTTTCCCAGATCTCAACCCCTCCCTCATCTCTCACAAAACCCTAAACCCAAACAATTCGTTTCTGTTTCAAATAGCTTCACTCGGTGCCATTTAAACCATACTCATAAACAAAGCCTCCATTGATTCAAGTGAAGAACTCAAAAGATAAACCTTAACACGCTTCTACGAAGTGCTAATCAGACCCTGAAACTAAGAGGGAGAAAATCAACAAATTGGGGAAAAAAATTGTCCGTAACGAATCGGATCAAAACCGTACAAGGTTAACGGAGCTTACAATGTAGCAGAGACTGCGAAATCCTATATCACAATGAGGCCGTACAAGACATGTCCAAGCGAAGCTACCATGAGTCGGGCATGGCCTCTGCGATTTTGGGGTGTTTGGAGAGAGAACGAAAGAGAGGGTTTTGCTAGAGAGAGAGACAGGTGGTGTTTGGGGATTTTCAAGGTTTAGGAGCTTGAGCTTGTCCTTTTTAAGTCTCCTTTCTTTTCTTTTTCTTTTCTTTTTTTCGTTTTCTAGTTGTACCATGATTCTATAACTGGCGGATGAGGAAGGGTTAAATCGTCAAATTGGTCAATTCCGTACTGACTATTGTTTCTCTTTTCCCTCCATAAAGTATTTTTCTCTAATATAAAACTATAGCAAATAAATAAATAAAACATGCCCTTTGGCCGTCTTGGAGAGAAATACGGTAGGGGCCAGGAGCAAGGGCGCCATCAAACATGTTTTCCATGATCTACATCGACATCCTCGATACGAACGTGAAAGTGCAGAGTTAATTTTTTAAAAAAATTAAAAATAAACCTCTGTATTTCATTATAAACTTCAACCATAACAATCAGTCTCTTAAAAGACTTTTTACAATGAAATCAAGAAGTTATTCAATCCAAACTCTTTTATCAACGAATTGTAAAGCAACCTTGGCTAAAGAATGAGCTTAAGCTACCATATTTCTATCTCTATAAGCAAATTGTATACTCCATTCACATCTATTTTTAAAAACCTATCTAATATCATTAATCAAATGACCACTATAAGACATAATCTCTTCATTACTCTCTACTGCCATGATTACAATTTTAGCATCACCTTCTAATATCACCTTTTGAAAATTAAGATATTTACAAATCTCCAATATTTTCAACAATGCAAGACACTATGCAATATCTGGTTTTTTAACCATTTTCTTGTTGTCACAAATTGCCACCATGCTTTACCCTCCTCATTTCTAATTATAATTCTCATCCCCATCACCATCTTCTTAACATCCGAAAAAGTATCCCAATTAATCTTCACGAAACTTGCATCTAGTTTCACCTATTTAGACTTGTTTTCTTGAGCTCCTACACCTATTACTTATTGTTTGTACACTTTCCGAGCTTTTCTGAAATTCCTCTAACCCTTTTTTTGCAGGTATCAACAACCTTTTGGGATAGGTAAGCCTCTTATAAAAAAACAATCTCATTTCTTCTCATCTATACCTTGGACAACTACCCCCTCCAATTGAGTTTTAGTTAGTTTTCCTATCAAACTCTCCCATAACTCCAAAAAACCACTCTATATTCTCTTCCATTTTTGCACACAACTTTGTTCATCTCTCGACGCATCATTAGCTGCTAGATGCTCCCAAAGAACATGCATCAATGTCTCATTGTCTTCTTGGTATATTGGACAGCTAGGATTTTCAACAATTTTCTCTTTTAAAACAGCTTGCTTTTCGTAGGTATCAAATCATTACCTACCTTCCAAAGGAACACTTTCACTACACTTGGCACTTCTAAATCCCAAATGTTCCTCCATCTACCATCCACCTTTTCTTCCTTCGAAGACTCACCTTTATAGCTTTTAATTTTGTCTATCTATAAAAAATAGGAACTTCTTACTATAAACACCCCTTTATTTGATGGCCCTCAAATCAACTTGTATTCTTGATGACACTTACTAAGTGGTATACTGAGAATCATATCTACTTGGGGAATGATTTAGGAGATGTTTAGGGAATGAGATGATATAAGAATTTTGTAAATAGTAGTAAGGTTGTTTGTGAATAGCAGTATGATAGTTTGGGTTAAGTATTTATTGGGTTATGGGAAATAAGAGAAAAAAGTTGAATAAAAATATTATAAAATTAAAATATTGTTAGAATATAATTTTTTAATATTATTTTTGTTTTAGAATTTGAAAAAATTGAATAATTTTTTGTTTTTTATTTAAAAGTTTAGGAAATTTGTAAAGATTAGTATGAAAAAGTTGTAATGGTTGTTTATTTTTTTAATAATGTTTGGGAATGAAATGAAATTAGATTAGATGAGATGAAATGAAATTGATAAAATGGAAACTTTTTCCAAACATTCTTTTAGAAGAAAAAATACAAATATCGAGAGCATGTTTAGACACTTGAAGTATTACAAAATTTTATGAATAGTAGAAAAATTGTTTGAGGAAAGATGTTTTATTGAATTTTGAGAAATGAGAGAGAGAATATGTTGAATAAAAATATTATAAAGTTAAAAAATCATTTGAATATAATTTTTATTTTTAAGTTTATAAAAATTTAATTAATTTTTATGTTTGAATAATGATTAGGTAATGATTAGATGAAAATTTTGAAAATTAAAAATTTTGAAAAAAAATTATATTTAAGTGATATTTGATAATGAAATTATAAGAAATTTTTGAAATTTTTAGAATTCTCATAATGTTCAAACATGCTTTAAATCACAAGAGCTTACTTATGCTAAACCAAGTAAACATCCAAGCATAGACAAGAATGGTAGTCAAACAACACCACGTGGTAAAGCAAATTTTTAGAGAAGGGAATTCATTCGACCATGTAGAAGTACCAAGATTTAGAAATTTTTATAAATGATTTTAGTAATAATAGAAATGTAGTAGTGTTGAGAAGAAGATATGGAGGCCTCTGAAGAAACTCTAGTTTAAGGAACTAGGATTTAGACTGTTGTTGGTTGAGTTTCAAGAAGAGTTGAAAATGATAAGGTGCAACGGGAGATGCCTTGGTCGTTTGATAGGAATCTGGTCTTGATGCAACAATTAGAAGGGGAGCTCCAGGCTCATACGATAAGCATTACCAAGGCTGCTTTTTGGATAAGCATGCAATGAATGAAAAGGTGGCAAGAATGATAGGAAGTAGTATTGGCACAATGGAATAGGTTGATGTGGATAATGGCGAGGTTGTGTGGGGAGAATTCATCAGGGTAAGAGTTAGTCTAGATATTACTAAACCTTGGGTGAGAGATAAACGTATAAACTTGGGTTCCTTGGGAGCATGCTAGATTAGATTCGTATATGAAAGGCTTCCCACTTTCTGTTATGTGCGTGGAAAGTTGGGTCATCACCACAAAGATTGTAGCAGCTGTCAGAATAATCAAGAAGTGTTCAAGGATGACAGCTTCCCTTTTGGTCCATGGATGAGAACTGGTGTTTCCCCAGGGAATGCTTATCACCACCGTGACCAGCGGATGGTGTGTAATCGAAGTTCACTATTACAGGGGCCATTCAATTTTGCCAAGGAAGGAGCGTGAAATAAGGCTAGAAATGTACTTGATTTTGATCTACAGGTAATGAGTAATAATGATGGTAGCAAGAATAATGGTATTAATATTAATAATAAAGGAGACGTTATGGGTGTTGAGAAGGAAAGTCTTACCAAGAGAGCAACTGCGGAAAACCAGGATATCAATGTTGGATATCAGGAGTTGAGAATGACATTACCAAAGAGGATACAATGTTTAAAGGTGGTGACAAGTTTTCAGGTCAACAGAAGCAAAAAGGAATGAATAATAGTCAAGATTAAGTAACGGAAATAATGGCTATGACAAGAGAGGTGCCCATTGTAGCAAATAGAACTGATCCAAATGAGGCCCAACAGAAAGGCAAGGATGTAATACAGGAAGGCGAAGCTTTGGTTAAGTTTGGCAAGGATCAAGAGTTGACAACAGGAAGGAAGTGGCAAAGGCTAAGAAAGAATAATGGGAAGGGACAAACAAAAACAAATTCTAGTATATTATAGAAGAGGAAGGGGATAGTGGAAAAGGACAATGGTGATTATCACCTCATTAACTCTAAACAAAGAAAAGTGATGGTTACTGTGGCACTCACTAAAAAAGAGATATCGGTGGAGGCTGAAATTTAGCCCCACCGGAAGCCATGAAACTCTTAAGTTAGAATTCACATATCCTTGGGAACCCTTTTGGAATTTGAGCTCTTTATGACTTGGTCAAAAAGGAAGATCCTAATATTCTTTTCTTACAAGAGACAAAATTAGTTGGGAGGTAGATGGGGAGGATTAAGTTTAAGCGTAGGTTTGATAATTGTTTGACAGTGGACTGTGAAGGGAGAAGTGATTGGCTTTGTTTACTGTGTAGACATGAGGTGAATTTAAAGAATTGTAGTTATTCAAAACACTACAGTGATGCTTTGGTGGGTGAGGAAGGTGTAGGAGGACAGCAATGGCAACTCACAGGGTTCTATGGACATCTAGAGATAAGTAGAAAAGCTAAAACTTGAGAGCTACTTAGGTTTCTAAAAATAGATGATCATAGTGGTTGGTTGGTATTTGGTGATTTCAATGAAATTTTTAGTAGAATTGAGAAAAGAGGTGGGAAAGACAAACTTGAGACTCAAATGGAGGGGTTTAGACAGTTGATAGATGATTGTGCTTTACTTGATCTGGGTTATGATGGCTCCAAGTTCATTTGGTGAAATAATAGAGAAGGGGAGAATAGTATAAGTGAAAGGCTAAATCGATTTTTGGCAAGCCATGCTTGGTGCAATGTATTTCCTTTGGCAAAAGTGTCTCATGGTTTAGCAGCACACTTGGACCATGTGCCTATTATGCTATAGACAGAAAGATATTTTTCAAGAGAAAAGAGTTTTAAACCTTTTAAGTTTGAAGCAATGTGGGTGGAAGCTAAGGAGTGTGGGAAGGTGATTGAAAAGGCCAAACTTTTAAACTCTGGACAAGGACTTATAAGTGATGTCTTACATAAAAATATCACGAAAGCCTCTCTAAATGGAACAAGCAGCATTTTGGTCTAGTGCATAAAAAGATCCAACAAGCTAGAGCTCATTTGGCTAAAGTAAAAGCTGCTGACACATCTTCTTTCAATAAGGATGCATTGCAAAAGGCTAGAGATGAACTACAATGTTGGCTTGAAATGGATGAAATCCTTTGGAGTCAGAAATCAAAGGACCTCTGGTTAAAAGCTAGGGATCAAAATACAAAATTCTTTCATAATAAAGTTACACAAAGGAAAAAGAAGAACAAATAGCTAGATTGAATGACGGGGATGGTGCTTGGAAAGAAGGAGATGAGAGAGATGAGTTGATTATGCACTATTATGAAGAGATTTTTAATTCAAATGGTCAAATCAATAAACTAGATTTCTTAACAACTCTTGGTGGTAGGGTAACAACTACAATGAATAAGGATCTTGCCAAACCATTCATTGAGGCTGAAGTAGAAGTTGCTCTACACCAAATGAATCCAACCAATGCCCCTGATCCTGATTGAATGGCCCATACTTTTTTATTAAAAGAATAATACTACATACAGTCGTAAAGTGTACAAATGCTGCACAATCGTTTTGAAAAAGAGTGAGGTCCATAATTAAAAAATTAATTTTTATTATGTGGGTACTGTATTAATTTACTTTTTTCAAAGAGACTGCATGGTGCTTGCACAACTACGACTATAAATATTATTTCTCTTTATAAAAAAATATTGGCACATAGTGGGGAGGTCTATTGCTAAAGCTGTTCTGCAGGCACTCACTGATGGTCAATTTCCTTCCTCAATTAATCATACTTTCATAGCCTTGATTCCTAAGGGGAAAAAAAAATTGAGAAAGCATTAGAATACAAACCTATCAGCATTTATAATTTTATTTATAAGCTGATGTCAAAAGTCTTGCCTAATAGGTTGAAAGTGATTCTACCTAATATTATTTCAATTTTACAAAGTGCTTTTGTACCTGGTAGAGTTATTTTTTATAATATTCTAGTGGCTTATAAAATGGTTAATTTTCTAAAAATTAAAAGAAATGGCAAAGAGGGCTTCATGTCTCTTAAACTAGACATGAGTAAGCCTATAATGGGCTGGAATGGACCTATTTGGAAGCAATGATGCAGTAGATGAGATTTGCAAAAGGAAAATGCTTTTTACAATCACAATGGGGAGACGCGGCGTAGTCGGCGCTGACGTGGCATAATTTTATTTAATGAAACGGTTCGTTTCGTCTTCCATAGCCCATCCATTTTACAATCGCATTTTACACTTTGATACTTTTCATTCTTCCCTCTCCCATTTTTACCATCCCTTTCACCCCCTCTCTTCGACTAGAAAATTCCTCATCTCCTTCTCCCCACAAAATACAAAATTTCAATTCTTCCATCTCCCAAAAGCATTTGCCTTCGATTTCTAAGAAGAATATTTCTCCCATTCAATTTTACCATCTCCTTCCGTCTTTCTCTTCATTTTCCATTTTCAAGATCGCGTCCTTCGTGTTCCTTCGTTTTCCATATTCAAGATTGCGTTCACCATAACCCTAACCCTAAAAGTTTATCTTTCTCTTCATTCTAAATATCCTAATCTATTCATTTCCCCTTTTTCGAAAACCTTAACCCTAATATTTCCCTTTTCTCTTCATTCTGAAAACCCTAACCCTAAAATTTCCTCTTTCTCTTCATTTTGAAAACCCTAATCCTAAAATTTTCCATTTTTCTAAAAACCCTAACCCTAACCCTAACATTTCCCATTTCTCTTCATTCTGAAAACCCTAACCCTGACATTTCCATTTTCTATTCATTCCCAAAACCCTAACTCTAACCAAACTTCGATTTCTCTTCGAAACCCGAACATTTCCCCTTTCTCTTCGTAACCCTAACCATCATTAAACGACATGGTCTAATTCTCGGGATGACTGACTGAGAAGCTTAATGGTTAGCTCTCTAACCCTAACTTTGAAAACTAATTATTTCCAATATAGCAAGTTCTCTAATATTTTACATTTGATGGTTTATTATTGCATTTGTAGGTTTGAGTGTGCAAGATCTCTGAAGTAAATCAGTTCTGTCTGGTTTGGATTGCTACATTATTATGTTTTAATTTAAGTAAATTCTATTTTTTGTTTTGGATTGCTACATTATTGTGTTTTAATTTTAGTAAATCAGTTTTATTTTTTTGTTTGGATTGATACGTTATTGTGTCTCAATTTAAGTAATGTCTTTTAACTTCAGTAAATTAGTTCTGTTTTTTTGTTTGGATTGCTACATAATTGTATTTTAATTTAACTAAATCAGTTCTATTTTTTGGTTTGAATTGCTACATTATTGTGTTTTAATTTAAGTAAATCAATTTTAATTTAATTAAATCAGTTCTATTATTTGGTTTGCATTTCTGCATTATTGTGTTTTAATTTAATGATGCATCTAATGGTGGCTTTGTCAAACTGGTTGATCATGGCTATTGTTACTCCATACTATTTGTATTGAAGAAAAGTAGTTGTGTTTTTTGGTTTAGAATATGTACATTATTGTGTTTTCATTTAATGAAGCATCTAATAGTGGCTTTGTCAAGCAAGTTGATGGTGGCTATTGTTACTCCATGCTATTAGAATTGAAGTAAATCAATTCTATTTTTTTGGTTTTGAAGAGGTACATTATTGTGTATTCATTTAATGAGCATCTAGTTTTCCCTTTGCCTTATTGGTTGATGTTAGCTATTGTTACTCTATGCTGTAAATTTAATGAAGTGAATCCATTCTGCTCTTTGGTTTGGAAGATGTACATTATTATGTTTTCATTTAATGAAGCATCTAATAGTGGCTTTGTCAAACTGGTTGATGGTAGCTATTGTTACTCTATGATGTTATAATTGAAGTAATTCAATTCTGTTTTTTGGTTTGGAAGAGATACATTATTGTGTATTTATTTAATAAAGCACCTAATTTTCTCTTTGCCTTATAGGTTGATGTTAGCTATTGTTACTCCATGCTGTTAGAATTGAAGTAAATCAATTCTATTTTTTGGTTTGGAAAATGTACATTATTGTGTATTCATTTAATGAAACATTTAATGGTGATTTTGTCAAACTGGTCGATAGTGGCTATTGTTACTCCATACTATTAGAATTGAAGTAAATTAAATATGTTTATTGGTTTGGAAGATGTACATTATTGTGTATTTATTTAATGAAGCATCTAAATTTCTCTTTGCCTTATTGGTTGATGTTAGCTATTGTAAAATGTTTTTATTTTTTTTCTGCTGTTTAGATTATTGTATTGTGAATCTGATTTTGGTTAGAATGTCATTATCATCAATGTCTTCTGCATCTATTGATAATCGTAATTTTAGTACACTAATCTGCTTTTGCGAGGTAGAAACCACATTGAAATACTCAAATACTAGAAGAAATCTTGGCTGAGCCGTCTTAGGATGTTGAAAGTACAACACTGAGGTAATTACAACATTCATCTCAAACATTTGCATTATGTTTTTAGTCCTACTCAATATTCTTGTGTATCTAATCTTTTCCTTTAAAATGATTAGGGATTACTGTACTGCAAATATTTCAAGTGGGCAGATAGTCATGACATAGAACAAGACATTTTGAAAAGGAAAAATGAATTGCTAAAGAAGGAGGCAGACTTGGTCAAGAGACTTGAGGATATTGAGAAAAGGGAGATTCAGCTCCAAAATAAAGTGGATGAGATCGAGAAGAAAGAGATTTTGCTAGCTAGCATAAATGAGGAGATTATGAAAAAAGAGTGGATGTTTCTTCATCAACAAGCTGAAATCAGGCGCTCCCACACACTATTCCGGCTGTTTTGGGCTTTAGTCATTATTGTGATTTGTTACATGCTAGTATCTAAGTGTTGTTGGATTGTATTGAGGTGATTGCAAAAAATCTATATGTTAAAACTCTTAAGTTAGTCAGAACTAATATTAAGTGATGGTTGAAATACTGTAACTACATTTTGGTCATTTTGAAATAGATATTGGTGTAATTGTATCACAGGAGGTTGAACCTATGTAGTGAGGAATGTATATGCTTTTGAACTCTTTAGTACTTGTACAAACATAGGAAGAATTGTAACAGGTTGAACAATTGTAGATGTCTGATTTACATGAGTTGTTAATACAATAGTTTTTGTATTGAGCCTTTTTATCTACCTATTTCATTAGAATATCAATGCTTGATGTTCTGATTTACATGCTTAAGTTCAATGCCTATGTGAGGGGAAACATGATGAACAAAACAGATTCTGATATAGAAACTTGATGTTCAGGTAACAAAGCTTAAGTTCATTGTTGGATGCTTGAATGGAGCTGCATCAACCTAAACACTCTATGCACATTTAGGTCATATTATTTTCTTATGCACATGTTTCCTCACTAGAATAAAATGTTATAACAACTTCTACCACTCACTTTCAACAACTATTTTTAATGAAAAATAAAATATAACATCACTTCACTTCATATAATACACTACGTCCAAACCACTGAAATTCTTATGCACATGTTTCTTCACTAGATAACATGTAATATAAACATCACTTCATATAACACGCCACAACCAAACCAAGAGAGCCAAGCTTCCAGTTCACATATAAATAACATAAAAATACCACCGTTTGTCATACACATAAAATGCCATCCACAAGAATCAACTTAACAATAAATCACAACCAATACAAAAGTACCATGATCTAAAGCTGCTTCTCCATCAACAGAACACAACCAATACAAAAGCTGCTACTTCTCTATCAACTTCTTTAGAATCTACAACTTTAGCAGCATGATCTAAAAATGTTGCTTCTCCATCAATAGAACACAAGCACTCCAACAAAACATTAGCATCGAGCTACTGATTCTCTTCCTTCGGTTGTGATCCATCCAACTCAAGTTGCATCTATAATGAATAACACTCAATTAACAAGTTATGTTGACAAATTATTACTTATTAACTGTTTATCGATTATTACACTTTCTTGAGTCCCAATGACTGCTTCTCGTAGCTGCATTCCACTAATGTCAATAGTTAAGCTATCTAGAACAGTCTGTGATAAATAACAAAAATAACCCCATAAGTAGCAATTCAAATATGAGTATATAACAATTTAGTATATAACAATGAAAAATTATACTTCTTCCTGCACATTTCCAATAGTGGGTTTATCTATATCTGATGGGCCAAATAAATTCTTGCATGTGTCTCGGATTGGTGCATCTCCTCTATCTCCCTAATAATCATGTAAGTAACAAAACATGTATGTATTAATATTTTTTGAAAAAAAATAGCAATAGCAATAGCAATAATAAATTTAATGCCAGTAAAGTGAATTATTTAAGAAAAATGCTTCTTGCATACGCCGAAGGGGACACGCCGCGTACACTGGTCTAGGTGGCATTAATGAAACGGTGCGCAGTACCAGTTCTGCGAAACGGTGCGCAACACCAGTCCTCTGAAACCCCTTCAGAATTGGGCAGCCCCTTTAGAATTGGTTCTTCATTCTTTCCCCCTTCGGATGAGATTAGGGCTTCGGTGCAGATTGAACACTGCAGGACAATTCTTTTAGCTGCAAGAAAGAAAATTCAGATATTTGAAAATGGGTTTCTAGCTGAAGAAGATGCTGAAGATGTTGAAAGAGAAGATGCTGAGGATGTTGAAAGAGATGAAGATTTTGAAAGTGATGATGTTGATGAGGATCCTGATGTAGATGATTTTGCTACTCTGTCAACTGAAAATAAAACCTCCATTCCCAGTAGCGAAGAAAAAGGTTGCTTGGGAATCCAAAACATATGCAACAACGTAGCACTGAATCTGCAAAATAAGTTGGAGAATGATTTTTTGTCCATCCCCTTGAGTGAATCCAAAGATGAAAACTGTCAAAGTACTGCCAGTGAACAATATGTTGCTGGTGAATATATTAGTGCCAATAATCTTGGTCAAGAAAACATGGAGATTGATGAAAGTAAATCAGGCGACTCATGGATTCAAGAACTTGCAGAAGGGGAATACTCTGATCTCAGTGTAGAGGAGCACCTTAATGCCCTTGTTGCCCTGATTGGTGTTGCCGCTGAAATGGGTTTCTACCTAATCGTTGTTTGAAATGGGTTTTGGCGTAATCGATTTCTGTTTTTTTTTAATTAATATATCGGCTAATGCTTAAGCCACGTCAGTGATTCCACAATGGGTACCCAACAACGGGTACCTGTAGCAGTTCCCATTATTTAAATGGTGCACTTGTTTACGTTTCCCTTTTACAGGTGCCTTTACAGGTGGTTTTTGCTTCTTTACTTTAACGTTCAGCACCCATTTCTCCATCGTGTAAGCTCTTCTTAGAGATTGAGGGCTGCCTTTCCCTCTCACAACTAGTGGATTGAGTACCGGCTTTGAATTACCAACTGCAGTTGGCTCCAATGTTGGACAACCACCATTGGAACCTGTTCGGGTCATAGATGGTGCTTGTTGGTTATGACGAGATAAGTCAATCATCCCATATAACTTTCCCTCTACATCCTCAATGTGCTCATTGGAACCCACTAGATAAGTTATCATCTAATAACAGATATTCAATAGACATGAATATCTGTTAGCATCTGGATGATGATCCCTTACATCATAGCTACTATGGATTAAAGTGTATCTACTTGTGATATTTTTTCTCCATCGATCTAAAATGTACTTAGCCAGTAATGATTTTATTTGGTTACATTTGAATATAACCAAAATATGTCTACACAGTATCCACCTCATCTGAAATAACATGTATGAACACTTTGCATCACAATTTTCCTCATTAAATTCCACATAATATGTAACCAACTTACTAAACTCTTCAACGCAAACTTCATCATCGGCCAGATAAGTTTTTATTCCCCCATCCCTTTTAAGTATAGATGGATCCATATTGAGCACACCCATGACTTGCTGCTGAACTTTTCTAAATTTAGCATTTATATACAACTCTTGAAATCTCTTTTCAATTAGAGATCTAGATATATAGGAAATAGTGACATTAAATGAGTGGAAGTCCAAGCTATTTTGATTCTCAATTTTCTTTTTCAATGCATTGTCAAACTAGTCAACAAACTCCTTCAAGTTGGTCTTCGCATGAACATAACCGTTAAAAAAGTATTCATGTTCTTGCTTCGCTGGGTTGTACTCATTCCAGCCCAAAAGAATTCTTTTAGGAAAATCGGTACTTAATGGCCACGCTCAGCATATAAACTTTGTAACCAGGCGTTCTCATGCAAGTTGTAAGTGCTAATTAACCCCTCCCAACAACTCTCAAAGTCTTCAATATTTTGCGTGTTATATACACATTTCATCAACTGATTTTTCAGCCCAATTTTGTAGGCACCACGAGAGCAAAGCTTCTCGGGGATTTTTTTCATAATATGCCATAGAAAAAATCTATGTGGTGTTTCCAGAAAGACAGTAGCAATTGTTTTTTTCATTGCCCTATCTTGATTTGTGATAATAGCTTTTGAAACTATATCATTCATACATTACAACCAAGTCTGGAATAACCATATAAAGGTTTATGTATCCTCACTAGAAATCAACCTTGTTCCTAGAAGAATTGATTACCCATGGTGATTTACACCAACAAATGGTGCAAAGGCATCCCATATCTATTCGTTAGGTATATGGTGTCGAATGTTACCACATACCAAAATACTGATAGGCTGTCATACTACGTGGGTCTGCTCAAAAGACACTCTTCAACCTCCCGTCATCATCTAAATCCATCAAAGCAAAAAAACTGTCATTCTTGTACTGCATCCTACAAAATTACTCTTGAAGCGATCTAGCACCACCTTTCCCTAGTCATAGATGTTGTGCCTTGTTAATATAATTGTGACAATCTTTTTCCAAAAATAGGAGATTCTCAAATCCACCGACGTTAACAACAAAAGATCCAAAGCTCTTATTCATTTGAACGCCAGCCAAGTCGTTTGTATTTAGTACTCTTTTTACGGAGTCACTCACTTCTCTGTTACATAAAAAAAATCGGGATTTCTATAAACTGAGGCCGTGATTATGGATATTATGAATAGTTGTCAATCACAAATTTTCCTAGACTTTTAAGGCATTTATCTTTACCTTACAATACGTCTTTTCTATCAGACATAGTTTGGCGACATTCAACGTCCTATTCCTAGCCTTCCCACCACGGGCATAACAAAGGTGACATATCTGACATTGCCATCATCTCCCCTCTCACTCCTTTGTGTCATCAATTCAAACCCGCATTTCTTAGCATATTCCTTATAATACTCAATTAATTCTTCAAAAGAATTAAACTGCATATCCGACTTTGGCTCTTCAATTATATCATCACCATCTATTTGCATTATCTGAGGTGTCCCAGAACTTGTGTCATCAGTTTCCTTAGAATCTGGTTTATCCTCCTTACTTGTTTCAAGAATTCTAGAGGAGGTACATAACACTTCAGTTTCCCTACAATCGAATGCATCCTCTTTATCAACTCTTGCGCTTGTAGCGGAGCTTGTATTGATGAGAGACATTGAAGGTCTCATCCCATATTAAAATGGATATTGACTGCTATCTGGATAAGGCAAAAAAGTAGGTGACCATGTAGGCACTGCTCCATAGTAATCAAGCATGTAATTTGTAAAGTTCGGACAAGTTATTTATATGTCCTAAAATAAAAACAATAATGATAATTAGCAACCACGATGTTAATGTATTGTGAAAATAAACATCAACTCAATCCAACAAATTTTTTAAATAATATAACATACCGGGGTTGATATATTTGAGCTAGATGATGTTAATGGAGATTGGTGTTCTTCCCATTTTCTCATGATGACGATCCTAAGAACACCTATATATACACACAGTAAGTATAATTAATACATAAACAAAATCTAGGATTGGAAAAAATTCCAAAATTTCTAACTCAATAATTAATCTGATTGGCCTAGTTCATTAAGAATTTAAGATGGAAAAAATTGAGCATACATCCATTAATAGCAGTTAATTCAAACATCATGTACATTTTTTGGGTGGAGGGATTAGGGCCTCTCGGAATAAAAGAGGAAGGAAAAAATGGATGTAAGCTACTAATTTAAGCAAGTGCCAAGTTTCAGAATTGATTGCCCTTTTTGCTTGCTTCATGTACATTTTTTATGAGCCAAAAGACACCAAATTAGGTTAGCTCCCCTGCATGTATATAATTAAATTATTATGGCCTTGTTTCAATTAGATTATAGATTTGTAAATTGTCCACAATCATTAAACAAATAATTTATGTATATATTTAATTATTAAATTGCACCATATATAACCTATTTAATAATGAGAAAGGGTTTTGAAATCTTATGGGGTGTAGGAAGTCCATTAATAATTAGGTGGATTCAAATGGGGTAGTACATTTTTATTATTTCATGAAAAATCAGTTTCTCAGGATTACAAAGATTGATTAATATATATCTCAACTAACAATGGGACTCCTAGTTTGGAGATTAATATATATCTCAACTACAATGTGTCAACTATAAAAGTATATTAGACCTTTATTTCTATTTGCTAGATCATAAAGCTATCTAGGGATAGTTCTTAAATATATATATATATATATATATATATATATATATATATATATATATATATATATATATATATATATATATATATGACTTATTAAAAAATGAGTAACACAAATGCTATCCCAAGTGTAGGAGGATGTTGTGTAATAATTAAGAATAAAATTTCTAGATCGTCTCCTCGGGAAAAGTTGTTTAAATCCAAACTTGTATAAAATGATGAAAAGTTTCACAAACAAAAATGGTAGTATGTATAATGAATGAAAGAGTGCAACGGAAGTAAAAAGGGTACTAGTTATAAACTAGATTCATAGTTTTGGATTTTTTTGAGTGTCGAAATGGAGCATAAAAGACTAACAAATTGAAATTAACAATTAAGGATTTAACTACGCTAAACAATTTTAATTAATCTAAAAATTAAATAATAAATTGAAATTATTTAAATCCTAATTAACCTTCAATTAATCTAAAATGTAATTGTAATGTATATTTAATGGAAGGTTAAAGAAACAAGAAAAATAACTAACAGTAAATAAAATAAACAATAAATAAAATGCCTAAACATTTAATCCAAAAATATCAACAATACACCATATACTTCAAATTGAAATTAAATAAAAAGTAGAGAATGAAAAGAGTAAGCCAAATGGATGGAGATGGAGATCGAAAACTATGAAAGAGGCTGGACTGTAACAGCAATTGGACCCCTCAATGAGCTCTTCAATGACGTTGCATAAATGCCCAAGAGAAATTGTGTGTTCGGCTCTGAGAAATGCCCCAGTGAATAAAATGTATTTGTGCGGCGCTCTTCAATCTAGAAAATATATGCCTGCGGCGCTCCCCAGTCAAAAGTCCAATCTCATAATGTATATCCCTTTTTTCGTGTGGTCTGTGTTGAAGACTCCTTAGAGAAATAAAAATGTGTCTTCTGTCTTACGTATTACATCCATGAGAGCCAAAACTTTCTTTTTTTCGGGTTCTGTGCGACATGCGTCCAACCCATAAAAGAATCAATTCTTTCTTTAGCCCCGTGCGCTTCAAAACTCATAAGGCCCCACCTCTCATGCGTTTTTTGTCCAAAGCCCCAAAAAGAAAATGGCCCAATGTGTGAGTTTTCCCATATAGCCTCAAAGCAATGTTGGGTCCTTGGTTTTCTTTTTTATTTGTTTCTTTTTTTTTATGCTTTTTATTTCTTAGCCTATAAAAAAAATAAAAATTAGAAATAAAATAAAATAAAATAAAAATAAATAATAGAATATCAAAAATATGTTATTCATGTAAAGGAACATTATTCAATTAAATCACAAATTATAATATTAAGCAAAAACCGTGCTATTTATTATTAAGTCACAACTCAAATTTATACATCTTAATCATTTTTTTTTTATCTAAAACTAATAATAATGTAATGAAAGAATTAAAATATTTTGATTCTAAATGTATAAAAATATGCAATATTTCAGCTCAATCAATATCTATATACACTTAATCGATTTTCAAGGTCTTACCTTCACACACAAGTTGCATACCAACCACCTGTTTTTAGACTGTTAAGAAATGCAACTTACAAAGCTAATAATTTGCTATGTCATGCTAAATTGTTCTCATAGATTAAAGCTGAGTATTTTTTGTTACAATAATTCAACTCTCTTTGTACCATTAAAGCTAAGTTGTTACAATAATTCTACACACATTTTCCTTTAACATGTTATAGATGGTTGGTTTTATATTCTTCAACAAATCCTACTTTGTGGGATAGATTAAAGCAGAGGAACAAATAAAGCTGGGTCTTTTTTGTTAACAGGTCATAGATGGCTGTGATACTTCAAGAGATCTACCATGAAACTCCAAGAAACCAATGCATTATTATCACAAATCTAGCAACACACCAATAGGTCAAAACAAAGCGAATGAGTAAATTTTTGCCCAACTTAGACAAAGGAAGTGCACTAGATCTATTCGTTGTTTTTTCCTGGCCTCAACATGCAACAACTCACTAACGACAAGCTCAACGAAGTTGGCTTAGCCTTTAACAAAGACAGTCTTCAGCTCCGACAAAGATTCTGGTGTCATTCCACTTGACTTGTTGAGCTATGGAATACAATGGAAGCTCAGCTTTCAGCGACGACAAAGAGAAGGTATTCTTCGTTCAGCCGAGTACGACGACGATGAGAAGCTCACCCGTCGACGGTGAAGAGAAGCTCCAAAAGTATTCAAGCTCCCAACTCTGCGTTCCCACCAGTAGCGAAGACACCCACTAGCAGCAATGAGCGGGAAGAAGACAACCTTGACTCTGTGTTCCCCCCATTTCTATTTTGGTCTTTTATCATTTTTTTATTTAATTAATTTAAAAACTCAGCTGATGGGGCTTAATTTATTGCACAACTACGCAACAGCTGCATGTCTCGACAGTGTAGAATTATTGTTTGCAAAAAAGTGGATATAGTTGGTTATGTTTTGTGTGAAGTCTGTTACCCTTCAATACTCATCAATGGTGAACCAATGGGGCCCATATTTTCCTCTTGAGGGATTAGGCAAGGAGACTCTTTTTCTCCCTATTTGTTTTTGTTGGGAACTGAAGGCTTGATCACTGTTCTGAACCAAGCTGGATAGCACAAACAGATCAGTGCCATTATGGTATGTAGAGGTGCTCTTATAGTGAACCATTTGCTATTTGCATATGATAGTCTATTCTTTTGCAAGGCTTCACTTCAAGAGAATGTGGATGTTGAAAGGATCTTGGCAGATTATGAGACAGCTTTAGGCCAAAAGATAAATAGAGAGAAAACAACAATGGTCTTTAGCAAAAATGAGTCAGTAGAGAGGCAATAGGAACTGCTATCCTTTTGGGGCATTCAAGAGTATCAAAACTATGATAAATATTTAGGCCTTCTACCGATGGTGGGGAGAAATAAAACTAGAGCTTTTTTTGACATCAAGCAAAAAGTGTGGCAAAAGTTACAGAATTAGATAGAGAAGCTGCTGTCTCAAGGTAGAAAAGAAATTCTTCTAAAGTTGCTTTCTATCTCCACTCATGCTATGAATTGTTTTAAATTTCCAAATTCACTTTGCACTGAGCTTGAATAGATGATGGCAAGATTTTGGTGGGGCCAAAGAAAGGAAGAAAAGAAAATCCATTGGGTGAGTTGGAAGAGGATGTGTGAAGAAAAGAAAATCCATTGGGTGAGTTAGAAGAGGATGTGTGCTCCTAAAGAGGATGGTGATTTGGGTTTTAAATACCTAAGAACTTTTAATGATGCTTTATTAGCTAAACGAGGGTGGAGACTGATGCAGAATGAGGACAGCTTACTCCACAAGACTTTCAAGGCTCGATATTTCCCTTATATTAGATTTTCAAAATCAAAGTTGGCTCACAATCCATCCTATGTTTGGAGGAGAATCTAGTCCGTCAAAGATAAATTACTTTAGGGGTGTACGTATAGGATTGAGAATGAAAAAGGGATTAACATTTGTAAGGTTAGCTGGATCCATGGATTTAGAGACCTTACATAGTTGGATGGTGGTATGCATAGAGATGATGAGACCAAAGTGGAGTCTCTTTTTATTTAAACAGTGGATGGTGGGATGTGCAAAAGTGAGGAGGATGCTTCCACCTACAGCTTTTGATGAGATATTGAAGATAATTATCAGCTCAATGAACCAGGAGGATAAATTGAAATGAGAATTGGAGAGTTATGGATGTTCAGGTGCATGGATACAATAAGAGGAGAGGGGGAGAGTTCTACAACAAGCAAGCAGAAACAACTTTGGAAAGTTATTTGGAAATTACAGATACCCCCATAAAGTTAAATTGTTTGCTTGGAGGGCATGTTTAGATGGACTGCCAACCAAAGAAAATCTGAAAAGAAGAAAAGCAATTGAAGAGGACTCTTGTCAACTTTGCTCATCTGGGATCGACAATTCTTTACATGCTCTTTATCTATGCCCTTTGCTAACAACTATGTGGCAGAAGTAGTTCTCTGCATTAAAATTAGAAGAAACAGCACTACAACTTTTGGATGTGGTGTTTCAAGTGCACGATTGCAGCAACAAGGAAGAGCTTGAGGTTTTTTTAATGACTGCTTGGGGTTGCTAGAGGAGAAGGAACTAATGACTTTTTGAAGGGGAACAAAGGAATGTTGAAGAAGTGATAAATCATGCTCTCTATATGCATAATTATTTTAATAAAAGAAAAAGTCTCAATCCATGTAGTTTCAAAAGGCAGATTCATTGGCAGCCACCTTATGAGGGTGTAGTCAAGCTCGATGTGGATGGAACAACTTTCTATGAATAAAATAGTGCTAGTATGGGCATAATTCTAAGATTTAGTGAAGGTAAAGTATTGATGTTGGTAAACAAGAAAGAGCAGGCTGTGATGGACTCACTGGAAATTAAGATTCATGAAATATTGAAAGGGTTATAGTTCTACATTCCTTTGGGTCTTAAAGCACTAAGTATTGAAAGTGACTCTTTTCTCTTAGTCAAAGACATTACAAACCCTGAGGCTTCTAGCTCAATCCTTGGAAATATAGTAACAGACATCAAGCAACTAATGGGGAGGATACCAAATTATTCAATCTCTCATATAATTAGAGATTGTAATCAAGCTGCACAGTAACTAGCAAGATTTGCTAGGAAGGTAGAAACTACTACTGTATGGTGTGACTCAATTCCAAGTTGTATTCAACAAGTCCTATGGATTGATTTGCATTTGTAATTTGGTATTGGAAGTAATGAAAGTTTCCTATCAAAAAAAGAAAAAAGAAATGTAGTAGTGTTTTTATTTGTTTTCTTTTAAGATTGAGATTTTGGAATTTTTGTAACCTTTGGTTCCAATCATTCTTCTAACATAATATTTCTAGATATCAACAATATTGTGGATATTGTCTCTCTTCCTTAAAATAAACAAAAAAGACATGCACGCTACTAGAGATTTCAATATATATGAAAAAGACAAAACCATTATTGTAACCCCCCGTACCTGGATGGGTCGGAGAATTATTACCTGTCACCTATAATCATGTCTCCCAATACAAATAAAATCTCCAAATGTTTCAAAACAAAAAAAAAAAAAAAAAAAAAAATCATCTTTTTCAACTTAATACATAAATTCCTCCACAAGATCATCAATGCAATAAATCAAATAACATAAAACAATAACCTCAACAAAATAAACTAATAATTCTATAAATCTCACTAAACCCAAATAACATAAAGAAATCCAAATAATCAAACAAAACTCTTCTACTAGCATTAATATCCTTAGGTACTCGACTCCCTATCCTCAACTAGTCATGCACAAATTTCTATTCCTGACCCACAAATAGAACATCAACATCATCTGAAAAATATTGTAAAGATAAAAGTTGAGTTATCAACAATTCACTAAGTAAAGTGCATAGACTAGTATGTAAAAATGAGCCCTTTTTAGATAGTTCAATGTACAGAAATAAAACATTTCATTTTTAGAGTACATATCCCAAAAACATGTTATCAAAACATCAGAGCGATATTTCATAAACCATTCATATTCAAAGACCATTTGGCATAACATAAATGAACATCTTTATCTTATCATATCATTTCATATCGTATCATATATCACGTTTAACCCCCATAATAGGGTTGTACTATTACCGGTAGCCAAATCAGGCAGTATTAGAATGTGAAACTTTTTCTTTTCATTTTTGGAACCCCAAGTGTGCACATAGGAAAGAACACCCAGAAAAACCATTTTATTTCCAAAGTGGGTGCACTCATATTAGAGATGTTAGTACCAATCATATAACATAACCAGCATCATCATATCAAAACCAGAATCAAAATCAATATCAAATGTTTTTTAGATGCATAACATATCAAATAGAGTGCTAAACATATTCATATCATTTTCACATATGCAAAACAGATTCAGAACGTCTTCTTATAACATGTACAAAATTTTCAGATTTCATGTTCGCTCTTTTTGCACATTTCATAAACATATCAAAATATTGCTCATGTCTATACTAGTCATGTCATGAAACATTTTTCTTTTTCATACAGATTTTTATGAGTAATGCAGAACACATAACTGAAGTTTTTTTACATTTTTATTTCAAAACATATCATGCACATTTTCATAAACCAACCTCAGTTTATTTTCTTTTTATGCAAAGTTGAGCATATGAAACTCATTTACTTAACTCTTGGAGAGTATTATCTATGGTTTGAAATCGTAATCTAGCCATGTCACAATAACCTAAATCAAAAAAATGTTTGTCCATACGTGAATCCTCACACGCTAGTGCATAACTTAAATTAACAATTATTTCACGTTCACAGTAATAATAAGGAATAAGTTTGCAACTATTCAAGTACATGAAACAGCCCGCAAACCAACAAATCCAACAACCATTCAGCACCCACTTACTCCCGAGCCTCCACATATCAATCCAACAAAATTGACCCAATAGCAACATCAGGCCAAACTAGACAACCATGTAATACAAAATCCCTAACCAACATCAACCCAAAACAGCAATAATATACCTTCAAATAATTTAACCTCCACTCCAACAGTTGATATATAACTCAAATAGTACAAAAACATCCACTACTCAAACCCCAAGCATCCATTTAATTCACTGCACATACAACACAATTAATCAAACCTCAAGACCAGTCCAACACAATATGCTCACTTACAAAATTCCACGCAACCACCACATCAACCACACGCTATCCACATTTCAATCCAACTAAGAACTTACAATTACACCACCTCTCAATACCCAACAAAGTCTGCAATGGTTTCCAATAAGTAATACTATATAGATCAAAATAATTAAATAATACAAAGACGCTAATATCACTCTAATTATCTTATCAAATTTTGTGTGTTTAATTGATGAAATGATGGTGAGGGGGTGATGTCTAAAGTTTAATCCAATGCCCTGTGATACAACGCAGCGATGTTAATTGAGATTTACATCTGTAGTTAAAACACAACAGTAGCCAAAAATTGACAAGGACATTACCTTGTAATGCCACGAACAAAGTTGTGCAACACCACCTTCCTTTGATCACTATGGCAGTATCGACTAAGGTGATTAATCTAAAATTTAGTGCAAGTGAGATTGGAACAGAGTAAGAATTGGCGTGGGTGGACGTGTGAGAGTGAGGTACGGAGTTATAGAGAAATTAATCCAAGCCATTTGTAGTGAGAGACTCCCAAAGAGATAGCAAATGAAGGAAACAGTGGGTGTGAGAGAATGGATTTCTGTTCAGCAAAGGAATTCCAATGCGGGAGCTCAACAACGACAAAGATCTAAGAAAAAAAAACCCACGGACTACAATACCTAAAATCACAAAAATTTCGTGGAAAAGAGGATGAGAGCTCGGAGTGAATGTATACATAATTTGTGAGAAACGGAGTGAGAAATAGATGATGCTTACCTCAGTTCAACAGGGCTTGGTGATGCCAATCCAATGCTCCACCAACATTCACAACAAAATCGCAAATCACAGGAGAGCAAGAGAGGGAAGGTGAGAGGGAATATTGGTCTGTTAAGAGGGGAAAGTAAAACTCTAGAAGGTGAGGAAAATTGAATGTGAGTGTGGGAAAATGAGATTTGGAGAAGAGAAAAAAAAAAAAAAAAAACTGCGAAAGGGCTCAATTGCTCATATGTGAAGGAGAAGAAATTGGAACCAAGAAGATTGAAAGAGGGAGACTTACCAGCAATGACGTCGTGTGCCTCCTTGGTTAAGATCTGCGTGGGCTGGGGCTTGGGCCTGATTCGTGGGCTTGGGTCCTGGGTATTGTAATTAGATTAAACATTGTTATGCAATTGTAGAAAGTGCATGTCATATTCCTATATTACATAGGCATGCCCAATAAATTATGAACAATACTTGAGACATGCCCAATGGTACTAGGCATAACCTATAAATTATGCATAGTACTTGGGACATGTCCAATGGTATGAGGCATGACCTATAAAGTATGGACAATACTATGGGGCCGCTCAGCATGTACCGTCGGGAGTGCCTTAGTGCATTTTTACTACTTTTTTTAAATATTTTTTTAAACATATTTAAATATTTTAAAAAAAATACACATTCACTAATAGTCATTTTTTTAACTATTAGAAAAAACAAAAAAAATTAAATTAAAACACACGAGCAATCAAATTGAGGAGACAAAAGTAGAGAGCTACATAATGTTTTCCATAAATGATTGATGTAGTAGCTATCGAATTGACTCACCATCAATTTATTATGATAAATGAAAAAAAAATGAAGAAAATGTAAAAGATTTCACAAACTAATATATTGTGCTAGATACTCATTGAATTATGTACATTACTACACCACGTGGAACTTTATATTATATACATACATACGTGTATATATATATGCGTGCACATTTTTTTTAAGAAGAGAATAACAATCTAATTTTGTTAAAACTCTCATTTATTAATACATTATACCGTGATTACCACATGCACGTGTTCGTGTCTATACACACGTAGTGACTAAAAAGTAATTATGTAGAAGAAGATAAAATTATGCTTCTAGTCAATGTTGTCACTTTGTGGATGAAAGAAGGTACCAATTATATGTTTCAACTTTCAACTTCAATAGGATCAAGGTGAATGAAGAAAAATGAGACGAATCTATTAAAAGCGTTGACCCAAAATTTGAGGAAACCTAAACAAGAAATCGAAAAAGGTTTTATTAATATTATTACATACGTATGCTATTAATAATGTTGCTAAATGCATAGGATTTTACAGTATGATCTAGGCTTGCAACCCGATGAGGCCAAGTCGCGTTTATGCCCGGTCCGATCCAACCTAGTTACGAAAACGCACCAAACTGACCCGTCCCATCCATACATGCGGGTTGGGTCGAATCTCTCTCCCTTGTTTCCCCCCCTCCCTATACATTCCATATATGTTCAAAATCAGAAAATCCACTTCAATGCCAAATATATTCCATATATGGGGCCTATGCGAATTCATTGCCAGAAAATTTAGTAGATAGTAATTACCAAGAGTATTAATGCATCTTCCAAGCAATTTTTCCATCAATGCAGAGCATATCCAAAGGACGATGCAAATGCACAACTTTTGTCCAAAACAAAAGACTCAAGAGCACGTACAAATCAAACCCCATAAACTAAAGTATATAATTGATTATTAACCAGAAACACACTAATCCATCCACATGCCAAGCTTTCGGTGCCTTTTCTTTCAGTAGCAAAGGAAATAATGTAAGAAACTGAAATTTTCATGTGAATCTACAAATCCAATATCAAAAGTTTAGAAACTAACATTGGGGAAGATCAAATCAAAATTTTTAATTCATGTAAATCATATACAAAGGAGTGAAAATGAAAATCATACCATTCATGCATACCATAAGCCTTGAGTTACTCCTCATCATCATAAGTAAAGCTTGATTTTGGACCAAACTCTAAAAAAAACATGATGATTATTAAAATGATATAAAAATAAACATTATGAAAATTTTTAATAAATATGAAAATAAGAAATAAGTTCATTACCCAATTACACCTCAAAACTTTCAATATTATTCAAAGAGGCATGAAGATCAATGGGTATTGGATCCTTCAACCAATTTGTGTACATACAAGTGCTTCGATTGTTCTTAGAGATAGTGAACTACAAAATGGGTCAAGCACATGACCCCTTGCACTGAAGGCTGACTCAGAAGAAACTGTAAAAGGGGGAATGACCATTACATCCTGTGCAACTCTTGCTAAAATAGGATATTTTACTTCATTAATCTTCCTCCAATCCAAAATATCAAAATTTGGAGCTCGTGCCTCACAACCATGTTCCAAATATTGATCGATCTCCAATTTGTTTGTCAAATTGGACTCAATAATTTCTTACTCATACTCAATTCAAAAACTCTGCTGAGAATCAGAATAAATTATAGTAAGATCAATTGAGGAATGAGGCTCAAAATAGGAAACTCCACTTGAACTTCCATACACAATACTATACTCATAGTAAATGTCAATCATCAAGTGTTTCACTAAGCAATCATTTCTTCGACTAAATTACCACCATATACCTTTTTGAACCAAAAATGCAAAAGACTAAATTTGCATCTTGGATCAAGAACTACAACAATAAATATAATTAAGTTAGTATTTTCAATTGATCCACGATATTTGTTATACTTAATTTTTCGCCATACATTTCAACATTGCATTATTACTTTGACTCATTTTTTATAAATATGATTGTATGCTACAAAACTCCTAGAAATATGTATTAGATGTGACATACAAAGTGTCAGAAAGTCTCACAGTAGCATCATAAAAAATATTCAAAAACTTTATCAATACTCTAACTCTCTCCCAATCACTAGAGTTAGGGGGCTCAAGTTCACATTACAACAATAACGAAAAAATGAATCATCATCATTCTCCAATCGCAAAAAAGGTTTTTTATATGTTTCTACAACTTTTAGCATTAGATAAGTCGAATTCCATCTTGTGGAAACATTAAGGCATACCAATTTTATACAATCGATTTTCTCATTCTTTATACACTTTTTGAATTTTTCAATTCTTGCGAGAAATGATCTAACATACCTAATTGCATTGCTGATGACTTGTAAAATTTCGTATTGCAGATTTTACAAGATCGCTCGAGCGGAGGCTTTTGGCCACTTGAGCGATCTCGACAAACCGGTCAACAATTACCCAAACAGAATTTTTCCCACTAGGCGTTCTTGACAAACCCACTACAAAGTCCATCGTGATGTCATCCCACTCAGGAATAGGGAGGGATTGGAGCATACTAGTGGGTCTTTGATACTCGACCTTTACTTGACGGCATGTGTGACATTTTTCAACATACAAGGCAATATCCCTCTTCATTCCATCTCACCAATAATTTTTCTTCAAGTCCCGGTACATCTTTGTACTGCCGGGATGAACTGAATAAGTGGCCACATGAGTTTTTGCCATGATCCGCTCCTTGAATTCTGAATCTTTGGGGACCACTCTGCGATCTCGGAACTGAAGTATTCCATCTTTATCCATGCTATAATGCAACGGCCCTCGAGATTTTCTGACTCTTTTTCTGATATTCAGCAGTTTCAGATCCTTCATTTGAAGAGTCTTCAATTCCTCAAAATCAGTTACCCGAACATCAAGAACTGAAGATAGAATCTGTTCTTACTGTGAACTTTCAATAAGGAGCCTTCTTATCCCACAAAGCAAATTATCCAATTCCGACGGCTCGACTTCATCTTCCAAGTGCAATTTTCGGCTCAAAGCATCAGCAACTATATTAGCCTTCCCCGGATGATACTTGATCTCACACTGGTAGTCACTGATTAGCTCTAGCCATCGCCTCTGCCCCATATTCAGATTTTTCTGGGAAAACAAGTGTTTCAGACTCTTGTGATCGGTGTATACCTCACATGCTTCCCCATACAAAAAGTGCCGCCAGATCTTGAGAGCAAAAACAATCGCAGCCAATTCCAAATCGTGCGTCGGATAATTCTTCTCATGGTCCT